>NC_090890.1:53440725-53485725 GCF_036669925.1 Montipora capricornis | reverse complement strand
TTGAGGAGCGCGGAAAACCGGAGTACCCGGAGAAAAACCTCTCAGAGCAGACGCCAAGTCTGGGCAGTAGTGTAGCAGCTCTCGTAACCTGCTATTGTTTGGTATTCTAAGCAGCTTCTATTGTATTTGAGTCTAAGTCATTGTTTCAATTCTTTAGTCTTTTGTTTTTCGCTAGGGTAGCGAACCAATCATGTTATACATTATGAGAGCTGCTACATAAACCAGTCTGGGAAATGAACTCAGGCCACATTGGTGGGTGGGGTCTTCCATCAATAACCCTACAAGGTTAGCTTCATGACCTGACAAATTAATTACTGCAAAAAATTTATAATTGTTTGGTGGCAGCTGTGGAAATTTGACCTCCTGGAATTCATTGTTGACACCTTACATGTACGTTACAAACTTGTCTGGAAGCCTGGTACTGGTACCATTTCATTCCTAAGTGGGCCACTTAAACTCGACCACTATAAAAGGCATGGTACCTTAGACTTACATGTACGTGGATGATTTGTCAATCAACTGTGAATGCATATAGAGCTTTGTGATTATTTGTGCAATAAAAGCCCCTTATATATAGCATTATGTTGTTAGATGTTACAGTATCTGGCATTATTTTTTTTTAATTCCCAACCATTTTTCCTGAGCTGGAAATATCTTTTTGGGATTCTGTCTCTTTGCTTCTGTCTGTTGATTGCCATCTTGTACGTTAATCAGTCTTGTTTGAATGAAATTCACAAATGAAAGCAGAGCATGAAAAGACCCTTTTGTAGTGCGTCTTCATGTTTAATTAATTTTCTCTGTCTAATGCAAGGGGATTTTTCCTTTCAATGCATGGAGATCTCAACTGTGTTATTTTAGTGGCTGTGCGATGAATAAACATTTAACCCATTGATGCCTCAAATGCCCTAAGATACCCCCTTTTGACGAGTAAAGACGTCTGGCGTGAGACAGAATAAAATCTGTTAAGTCTCACTTCCAGATGTCAATGGGTTAAATGGAGAAAAGCTGGGAATGTGACTTGTGAAGCCAAAATTCAATTTTGGTACCGGCAGAGAGGTGCTCCAAACAAAAATTGATAAGTACTTTTATTACATCCAGAGAAGAGCAGGATCTGGTCAAATTATGGAGCATTCTCTCTCCTTCAATGGATCACATGAAAATGTCTTAAGTCAATAATGAGCAATATCGTAATGATCAGTAATGACATCCTTGACCTTTTTGTTCAGTTGTTTCAATGACAAAGAAGAATGCTAATGTTGCATTGCTGTTTGTCTTCCTCCACACGATAGTTCAGGTAGGTTTAAAAATTAATGAATTCATGCTAAATTATATGTGTAGGTTTACTTTAGGGTCAAGTTTTTTTCCACTGGTGCAGGTTTTTGCAGTAAAGTATGAAGCTTGAGTTCCCCAACTCAGGAAATCAATTCCTTTTTCGTTGAGTTTACTGTAGTTGTTAATCAGCTCTATATTTTGAAGAAAGAAAGAGGAAAACCCAGTAAATGGCCATTTTCAGCCATCGCCCGACATTTCTATAATAAAGGCTTAACAAAAATCTCAAGATTTTCAACAAGACTTCTTACACTTTTGCACATTTCTTTCTGAAGAGATGCAAACAAGTTACTTCTTTGATGTCATTAGTTACTGGGAGCCAACTGGTTCGGCCAAAATATTTTCTGATAAAATTAATCAATTAGGCCCGCTAAAACACTTGGTTACACTATGAAGAAAGATTTTTGAAGTACTACACTCTAGACACTATACACTTTCGATATTTAAAGAAAAACTTAAAAAACAGGAAAGAAATAAGCATTATAGGAACTTGAAATTTCGACAGATGTTTTGGAAATGAAAATAAAATGAATGCCTTTTTTTTTTTTTTTTTGCTGTTTTGCGGTTGATATTTGAAAATAATTATCATTTGCAAAAAAACTGTTTTCCCTGGCAGCGCCGTTTGTTAAATGAAAAACAAAAGAAACCTGTGGTGTCTTTAATTAGTTGAATTAGTGATCAGAAGCGATGCTTACTGTACCTGCATTTTGTTCAATAGATTATTGCAGCAGTGGATTTGTCAGTAGGTTAATGGAATAATGCACACACTTTACTGTGCTTCGTGAAAAGTCAACTGGTTTCCTCCAGCCAGTTACTGTTTTTAATCATTCAGATTATTACTGGGTTGCCAGTATGGCAAACCCAGAGGGAATCTGTGTTTCATTTGTTGGTTTTATTTTATTACTGGGTTGCCAGTATGGCAAACCCAGTCGGAATCTGTGTTTCATTTGTTTGTTTTATTATTTTTATTATTTTTAATTTTTTTCCGTGTCGATAAAAGTCTTGCCTGTCACTTCCCTGCTACAAAGTGTTGTCTTTGTGCATAGAGCCTTCTACACGTATTTTCTTAGGATCGAGAGGGTAGTGGGAAATGCGTAGATTTCTTTGGTGGACACAGTAGAACGATTAATTTAACCGGCGATATGGCGTCGAAAGTCATGTAACGCGAATGGCGTTTTAGTGAATCTTTGAACAAAATAGACCCTTATGAAGCTCAATAATGGCAAGTCAATTGGATACTGAACAAGACAGGCAGTGGAATCTTGAAAGCGCTCAGTAATGGACTTCGACAACAATCTGTCGCCCGTCGAGCCGAAATCAAAGTGAGCTGCATTTCTAATTTTTTTACCAAGTGTGCTGTTGTGTAGAACACTGAAACCAAAAGGAATATTCACTGGTAACTTATGGGTTCAACAAAGACAGAACGAATTGAACACCTTAAGTGGATCTGTGATCAACTCTACACAGTCTTCAGGTAAAAAAAATGATTGGAATGTGATAGCCAAGAATTATTTGAAAGAAAGCTTGCCGTCTATTTTGTGCTTCATTATTCAAGGAAAAGGTTCTTCATGGAAACAGTTTGATCCTAAAATTGTAGTTTGTTGTAATATTGCGCATATTTGACACGACTGAGTTTTTTCTCTTCACGCACGTAAAGAAATAGGAAGGGGTTTTTGCCTCTAATTGCAAATATGTTGTTTGTTTGAAAAAATTGTTCGCTGGAAAAGGTGGCCTTTATGAATTCATCATGTTTTATAATACATGTGTATTACGTGAGCTTACCGGTAACTGGATAGTTTTAAAGGCAATAATAAAGCATTTTCGTGTCAAAATGAGGTTAGCGTCTTTCTGTTGTGCTAACTTAATTAAATATAAGTATACATTCTGCCTCGTGAGTTTGTTATTCCCGTTAACCAGCAGTGGCGTCGAAAGTCATTGCAACGCGAACGGCGTTTTAGTGCATCTTATGTTGTTTGTTTCAATTTAATGTTTCGCTGGAAAAGGATTCTGTGATATTTTCTGCCTTTGTGAATTATAATATCATGTTGTGTATTGAATTTTCGAGCTTAAGGTTGAAATGTGATACGGGAGGATATTTTTAGTATTGCTCTGTAACCAGGAAAGGTTTCACGAAAATAAACAGGTCTGTTGGAAGCATGCTTCTTTTAAAATGAGCCCCAAAATCAGCAAAAAATTGTGACGCCGATGAATAATAAAGTAGGTGCTATTTCCAAAATGATGGAATTACCTGGTGATAAATAGCCTTGTCTTTGAGAGTAAATTTTTGACTTAGCAGAAACAATGGTCAATCCCGGGGTCAACCTCAAGGTTAGTGTTTGGGCGATTGTGATCTTTGTTTTGACTTCCCTCATTTATTGTCAAACTTTATAACACTTCACAGAAAAAGAAACTTACGAAAACCGGGTATCTTGCCATTTTGACACAGATGCTTCTGTTTGGCCAGTAAACATGCCGCGGTAACGTTATCACGGCTCCTGCGGATTTCCGGCGATGTCACTTTCGATTTTGAGATTTATTTGTGCAACCAAAAGTGAATGTACATGTACATTCGTAACTTTTTATATTCTATATTCACGGTTCAACAATTAATGTTATTTTCATGTCGCAAATAATTTATGTTATTCTCAAGCAACCGTCCTGGAAACTTCCTTCTGCTCTTTCTAGAAATTGTGTATCAATTTACCTTTGCATCAATACTTGTTTTTTGCATAAAGCAAGCTAACAAAATCTGTACCTTGCTGAGTTTGCATTTGTTAGCGTTAATAGTATTTTTGGTCCAAATGCTTCTGGAACGGTGCACGTACCACAGGCAACCCAGTGTACCCTCACGGAGGGTCTAGTTATTATTATTTTTTCCGTGTCGGTAAAAGTCTTCCCTGTCACTCCCCTGCTAAGTGGTGTCTTTGTGCATAGAGCCTTCTGTGCGTATGTTCTTAGGATTGAGAGGGTAGTAGGAAATGCGTACATGTAGATTTCTCTGGTGGACACAGTAGAATTATTAACTTAACCGGCAATGGCGTCGAAAGTCATGTAACACGGATTGCGTTTTAGTGGATCTTTAAACAAAATATACCCTTATGGAGCTCAATAATGGAAAGTCAATTGGATACTGAACAAGACAGGCGCTGAAAAAAAAAACTGGAATCTTAAAAGGGACGAGTAATGGACTTCGAAAACAATCTGTCTCCCATTGAGCCATAATCAAAGTGAGCTGTAGTTCTAATATTGTACAAGTGTGGTGTTTTGTACAACACTGAAATTAAATGGAAAATTCTCTAGCAACTTATGGGTTTAACAAAGACAGAGACTTAATTGGGCCTGTGGCTGTGTTGTCTGGCTTATTTGTTTGTACTCAATTCTGCACAGTCTTCTGGTAACAATTGGAAATTTCACTAATTATTCTTGTTAGTCAACAATTATTTGAAAGAAAGCTTGTTGCCCATTTTTGCTTAATATTTCAAGTAAAGGGTTTTTCAGTAAAGGGTTTGATGCTGAACACTGGTGGGAAATTTATTTAGTTGCATTTTTGACACGGAGTGTAATTTGACATGATTGAGTTTCTTGTCTTCACGCACGTAATGAAATAGGAAGGGTTGTTTGCCTCTTATAACAAATAATTATGTTGTTTGTTTCAAAAAATATTTCGCTGGAAAAGGTGGCCTTTATGAATTAATCGTGTTGTGTAATATGCGAGCTTAACTGGACAGTTTTTATGGCAATAGTAAAGCATTTCATGTCAAAGTATTAAAGGTAAGCGTCTTTCTGTTGTGTTAACTTAATTAAATATAAATATACCATGTGGCGTAAAGTTGATTTTCTACTCTCAAAATTACTCCAGAATCTAATTTTTGCGTAGAATATAAACCTTTAATAGGCCTAAAAACTTTACTTTTCTTTAGGCCTAAGTAGGCCTAATTAGCATTTTTGAATGTTTAGGATAGTTTTCTTTATGCCTAATTAAGCCTAAATAGGCCTAAGGTTACCTTTTATGAATGTTTAGGATACTTTCTGTATAGGTTAAATAATGACCTGTGACCTGTGTTTTGTACCTGCTGAATAACAACCATGTTCTCTTCGCCTGATAAACTCGCTTGAATTTGAAAGACAAATTTTTATGGCAGTTCGATGGATTTAAGCTTTAAGTACTGCTGCAGGAAATTGATCGATCGATTAACAGTGTTTACATGCGGTCGTGCAAGTTCATCTAAACATTTCTTCTCGCAAACAACTTCGTATGTAGATTTCACGGCCTAAATGTTGCCACGCAAAGGCAATACACCACCGCTAACCGCATGCTGCCACTCAAGTTTATCGAAACATTTCTTCGGCATTATCTCCGAACGAAAGTACAGTAAAATAATGTAGATTTCATGGGCCAATTCGAGGGTTAAATGTGTACACGCAAAGACAATAACAAACCACCACCAACCGCATGCTGCTGCGCAAGATTATCGAAACATTTCTTCTCTAAATCAACTTCAAATCAAAGTACAGTGCATACAGATTTCACGGGCAGATGTATGCACGCAAAGACAATAAATAAATACACCAACGCCAATTGCATCTGGACCTAAAACGTTAGTGTCAAGTGTTACATGTACGTTTGGGAGCGCGAGTGTCTAGATCTTTGGAAACAGGTGAATCTTCGTAAAGTTTTCGTTTATGCAGACACTTACAGTTTTCTTAACCTTTGCGAGATGAACATCTCGTCTCTAGAGACGAGACTCTCATCTCGAGAGACGAGAGACTCGTCCGCACGGCCACTTGCAACTAAATCTAGGAATTGCACTCAGTCTGGTTTCACTTCACTTACCTGAAGTAATCGACCATTACTTGTAACAATTATCCAAAGCTAACCTTTTTAAAATGGGTGCTTAGACTTATTATACTGTTGATCAACATCGTTTAAAATAGGTGTTTAGGCTTAAGTAAGAACTAGTTTCAATGCTGTTTACATATAGACCAACATACTCATTTGAAATACGGTTACCGTAGTATTTTTAGGGTAGTCTATTTGGGTAGTCCGCTGGGGTTGTCCATGGACTGGGGGTCAGTGTTTTGTCCACCACCATACATTGTAGTTGTGATTGTCTGAATTACGTTGTACTTGCCTGAAGAGATACAGAGTAGAAAAAGGCTGATTTGTCTTTTCGTTATACTTAAGTCAAATGTAAACAACCTTTGCAAATTGTAGTTTGAATTAATAAAACATAGCACTGGATTGAACCGTGTGTGTTCTTCGTTTTTTTTTTAAAGATCAACCCATGCAAATGAGCAGAATGAATCATCCTAGAGTTCCTGTACCGCTGGTAAGAAGATTTAAAAAAGACAAAAGGGGGCTCTTTTTGGTGATGGTCTTGAGATGAGTAGAGTAGTACCACTGGACGAAAAAACGGATTTACCCGTGTAGCAAATTTGGAGCTAATTTATTGCAAATGCCACATTTGCTCAGGTTTGTTCACATTTGCTATGAGACGGTGTATTAAATTTTCCTTGATTTTGCAAACGTAGCAAAGCTGGTAAAGTCCGCATTTGCTACAAATTTGCTCCTTTGAGTAAAAACAATGATATTTTCTGTTTTTTCAAAGCATTTACAGGTGTAGCAAGTCTGAAGTAAATGCGGACTTTACCACCTTTGCCAGATTGGTAAACATGATCAAAAAACGAATTTTGAATGCTTTTTCGCTTGGAAGCAAATGTGATCAAAGTATTAGTTCCGCATTATTTTTGCTTAGTTTAGTAAATTTGATCAAAACATCACCTTTACACATTTTTGCTCTGCCTGGTAGAAATGATCAAACTATGATTTATCACACTTTTTCCCAGGGTAGTAAATGTGATCATACGCGGCCTTTACCACCCTTTGCCAGACTGATAAATATGATCAAAGAATCACTATTGAATGATTTTACCCAGGAAAGCAAATGATACCAAAGTACCAATTTTCCCATATTTTAACCCACGTGAGTAAAGTTGATCAAAACTCCATTTATCATAATTTTTCTCATGGGTAGAAAAAGTGATAATTTTATTTCCCCACTATTTTGCACTTGAAAGTAACTTTGTTCAAATAAAACGTTTCCAGTATTTTTTGCCTAGAAGTAAACGGCACCAAATCGGTAGTTTTGCACACTTGCGCAGAATAACAAATTTGATCAAAATATCATTTTTACACACTTATAACAGGGTAGCAAATTTGATCAAAATATCATTTTTACACACTTAAGAACAGGATAGCCAATTTGCTCAAAATTTCTTTTATTCCAGATTTTTACTCACGTCACCAAATTTGAATACCACTTTTTTCAAGGTTTTCACAGTAACTGCACTCAGTTCAACACAGTTTTGCAGAGATCACATTTTTTTGGAACTTTAAATGACTAGTTCTACATTACAGGAACAACAGAATTACCAGGCATCAAATGACTTCAATTCCTTTAATGCCATAAAAACTATAAAACATGATTATGTTTCTGTGCATATAAAAGAAAAATCTCTATTTAAAAGTCCACATCAATATCCACAAATTATATGATGAACTTATATAAACATTCTAAAATAAAACTGCAAAAAAGCGTATTTTAAAGTCACAGATAATTATTAATTGTCAATAATAATTTCTATTTCACATGTTTATTATCCTTAACAATTATTCACTGAGTATTTGAGGAAAATTTAATGTATTCCGATCTTCAAATGACTACTGAGACTAAAAATTACTGTTTTTACTTGAAAAAGCACTGGCACAGTTAACAATCATTTACATATATTTTCTTTGGACACCAGCGTAAACGCAATGATTTATTAAATTTTACAATAATCTTTCCACCATCTGAATCAGGTACTGTAAATGACGTAATAAATGCTATCCTCAAATAAACGCCTGAAATTGCAGAACCACAGACCACATGTAAAATAGATTGGCTTTATTGGGGTGGGGGCTCAGAAATATTATCTATTCTTCCTGCACCAAAGATTTTTATTTTGGTTTTGCACCCTCTTCCCTAGCCTAGAAATTCCAATTCAGTTTCAGCCATTTCCTACAAAAATGTAGCATTTCAGACACCTTCATTCCAGCGGCCTTCTGTGGAGTGGTTAAGCATTTTCTGCAACTATGTGAACATGCTCACTTAGGTTAAATGGTAAACACCACAGGTAGCCAGAGCTCGCAATTTGTGTTGACCTTGTAACATAAACAGCGACGCATGTCATGTACAAGTAATTTGAGCATCAGCATCCATGGCAAAATTATAAGGATTTGTATGGGGAAAATTTGAAGGCAAAAAGAGGAATTATCAATTAAATTTCCTCACCTGAGTTTCTGTTCCATCGGTTTCTCTCAAATTCAGGTGAGGAAATTTTATTGAAAAATCATTCCTAATTTTGCCTTCAAATTTGAAACAGTTTTTCCCCATACAAATCCTTATCATTTTGCCATGCACGTGACACACATCACTGTTTATGTTACAAAGGTCAACCAAGAGAAAATGAGGGGACAGAGAGGGAGGCTCCCCGTCCAGCCCTTAGGATATGTCATGTCCACGAAAGTTATTTTTAGACGAGCGGAAGTCTTCCGAGACGTCCGCATACTGGCCTATCTCGGTCCGATGCTTGAAAGAAAATAAATATTCATCAGCCTTCCAGGTGCGCCGTCATTTTCTCTTTTCAATGAGAACCTACGAGCGAGGCAAGACTGCACGAGGAATTAGCAATTTGTAAATATTGCACAGAAAATCATCTTTTCTGCGTATTCCTTAATCAAATAATCACCTTATAGGCTGTTAGCCAAAATTATCTTCAAAACTTGAGGGAAGATATAATTTCCTGACAAACCACGACACCTACATGTAGTCAAACCAAGTCACGAATCAAAATATCTCCATTCAGGGCCGGAAGTATGAATCCATGGTTTCTATTAATTGCCGGGGATTAACACAAAATTTGAAAAATTTTCATGCAGGTCATTGTTTTGCAAATTTAAACCTGTTGTTTGTCATTGCCGTTGTGGTTCCTTAAACTTCCTCATGAAGAGCTAGAAGAGCAAACTCTGGAGCATCTTCTGGTGCTTCCCGTGTTGAAGGAGGCCCTACTGTTCGCTCCATGCTCATCCAACTGCTTCTTGGGGTTCTTTTCCTGATGATTTTTCGATCGAGGCGGACAATTAAAGTATTCACTTCAACACTGCGCCAAGGAAGTGGCCGTACACACAATTTTTTCTTCTTTGGTACATCCTGGTCTGAACCGGAAGTATCACCTGCATCTTGTGAATCCGGTTCAGACAAGGATTCCTCAGATGACATGTAATCAGCTGTTAAGACACTTCTGAATTTTTCCTTATCAGCCTCATTTATGCTTGTTGACTCCCTCAGAGCCTTCTTGCGGTTTGTACGTTTCTAAAGAAAGAACAAAGAGAATACATTAACAATCAACACAAGAGTAACCTATGGTACAAAGTTGTAGCAATAATCTTACAGCTCAAACCAAACATGAACTAATGAGGCTCTGAATAATTGGTGATACATTGTACATGTATTCACGTACATAAACGTTTTGTGCGCTTGATACTTACCATGTTCTTTCGACTTCTCTTCTGCTGCTCCTTGAGGAATTCATTTTGTTTATTGTTTGCAACAACTTTTTGTTGCCGTTTCTTTGTCTTAAAGTGAACCCGCATTGCAGCTAAATGAAAAAAAAAAAAAGAAACTGATGTTAAATACAGTACACTAAAAAATTAAACTCACATGAACAACATTGTTATTTCCAGCTTTTAACTCTTTTCTGACAGACAGAATTTGACTAAAATCAAGCATGTTTGGTTAAAATTGTACAAAAAATTAATATTTATTACACATCCGTCCCTAAATCAACATTAACACTAACTCGGATATGATATGTCAAGCCGAGAAAAATTTTCATAGTGCCCAGTCATAGCAAGAAAATCTTCCCACTCAGTAGCCAATCATCAAATAAAAAGCAAAATATACTATCTGGTAAGTACTTCATGTAAGAAAAGTTCCCCCATTGCAACTGCTGACCAGTTGCACTGGTATATTATTTTACCACGCTGGGTGGCTTTCTTTTATACAGTCATACACTTGAACTGTCTGATTCTGGAAAAAAACCTAAAAAAGTTCTCATCGAATAGTCAATAGACATTTAGATCAACTGTGATGTGTGTAGATTGTAAAAAGCTCATTAAACTGTCAACAAAACAAGTTACTTTCATAATTCTGGATATTTAGTTTTGGAGAATTTTTTTGTACAAGTTTGACCTCCTACTGTACTCATGCATAGCTTACAGGGGTTAATTCATTAGCATTTTACAGTTTTTGACCAATTCTGTGGTAAGATTTTAACATTGAAATTTTACTAAATAAAGCAAACGATGAGTACACACAGCAGGGCTTTAAATACACAAAATATTCTTAATAAAACACAACTAACTTAGAACATACCCTTGACAGTGTTTGTAGGTGTCTCAGGGTCTGTACTACGGATACCATTAAGAAGTTCATCGTTGACAGTTTTGTTAATTGGATCAGCAAAGCTGAAAATAACAAAGGACAATAATTTTTGCAATTTTAAGAGCTTGAGTTTAAGTTACTGTCTGTTTATAAACACAGTATTATACACTTTTGATCCAGTTTTGTCTATGTTAAAGCTTATCACAAGCACTATCCTACACTGTATGTTAGATATCAAAATTAACATGTACAATGTTAAGTAAAACTGCTGAATTATTCTTGTGAAAACTACTGCCCACAAATTGGTTGAATAGTACACTGTATTAATTGAGGTCACTCAGCAAGGTCCATAAGGTTCAAAGATCGGGCAAAGGCCATCACTCACAATATGCACCAAATTAAGATCTCACAATTACATGTAAAATGTTCACAGTGTAAATAAAACTGCTGAATTATTTTCGTGAGAAAGTACTGCTTGCAATTTGGTTCAAGAATATTAATTGAGGTCACTCAGCATGGTCCATAAAGTTTAAAGATCGGGCAAAGGCCATCACTCACAATATGCACCAAATTAAGATCTCACAATTAAAATGTTTACAGTGTAAATAAAACTACTGAATTATTTTCGTGAAAACTACTGCTTGCAATTTGGTTTAAGAATATTAATTGTGGTCACTCAGCATGGTCCATAAAGTTTAAAGATCGGGCAAAGGCCATCACTCACAATATGCACCAAATTAAGATCTCACAATTAAAATGTTTACAGTGTAAATAAAACTGCTGAATTATTTTCGTGAGAAAGTACTGATTGCAATTTGGTTCAAGAATATTAATTGTGGTCACTCAGCATGGTCCATAAAGTTTAAAGATCGGGCAAAGGCCATCACTCACAATATGCACCAAATTAAGATCTCACAATTAAAATGTTTACAGTGTAAATAAAACTGCTGAATTATTTTCGTGAGAAAGTACTGATTGCAATTTGGTTTAAGAATATTAATTGTGGTCACTCAGCATGGTCCATAAAGTTTAAAGATCGGGCAAAGGCCATCACTCACAATATGCACCAAATTAAGATCTCACAATTAAAATGTTTACAGTGTAAATAAAACTGCTGAATTATTTTAGTGAAAACTACTGTTTGCAATTTGGTTCAAGAATATTAATTGTGGTCACTCAGCATGGTCCATAACGTTTCAGGATTGGGCAAAGGCCATCGCTCACAATATGCACCAAATTAAAATCTCACAATATTTAAATGGTTAAGTAAAACTGCTGAATTCTTTTCATGAAAACTACTGCCTGCAATTTGGTTCCATGATATTTTAAGTAAAATAATTTGTGTTTACTCAGCTTGAAGGTCAGGCAAATGTCATCTCTCACAAGATAAACAAAATTAAGATCACAGCATTACACATTACAAAAAACAACATTTGATAGAAATTTGCTTGTTTATGTATCATGTACCTTTTAGAAACATCCCATGCAAGTTTTTCACCATCTGCCCCTGTCAAGCTTTTGTACACCTCCCTCACATTGGCCTGAAACAGACATAAAACACTTAAAATACACAAGGCAATAATACAAACACTGTTTACGGTAATTGTGTTACACACACTTTTGCAGTCGCCTTTGCATACTTATTACTACAATTCAAAAACAATGTCGTTTACAATGTTAACAGTGGAACACTGTTATTAAAAGAGCACTGTCATGGAGGTTTTGCTGTTTTCAGCTCCATTCGTCGCTTAAATAAATTCCTGGTACCTTAGTCCTCCCCGAATTGCTTCCGATGGACTAACTGGAACATATCAAATGAATGATGGCTCTGAGAGCAAACCATAATGAATTTTTGCCAATATTTTCAAGGAATGGCTCTAGAATTTGAAAAAACTGGCTATTTTTTTTTTAAATTTCAATCCATTTCCATCGTAGGTGATAGGCGGCATTAAACGGTTTTAGTGTAGTGATATAGTCCTAGGCAACAAAACTACACCATTATTTTGGGGTTCCATTGATGCAGGAATATTTCAGAAATTTAAAATGACGCCAAAATACCGTGACAGTGCCCCTTTAAATATGACCACCACTCGCTCAAGTCCATGAAAACTTCTTCGCTTTAACAGCGTGTGCTATTGCTAGATACAAAAAATAACTGCACAAGCTTTCCTTCAGGGCGAAAGAAAGTAGTAATTAGGGGGTGGTACCGTCAAAATTACAAACTGACTTACTGTTAGCTCTTTCGACAGGCATTTTGGTGGGGGTGGTGCTGTATTTTCCCGCTCTTTCCTAAGTTCCTTTAACACGCGATGCTCCATCCGATTATTAAAATCCTCCTGGCTTTGACGCTGGCTTTCAAAAAAGGCTTCTAGTTTGGCTACAAGGTCGCCAGTTTCGCCACTGTCCCGCATTGAAGCCAGATTTAATTGCTCCAGGCAACGATTTGCGTTATTGCGCCCTGGAGCTCTCGGTATTATAGCGACTGGTGTGGAATTCGAAGAGCTTGTACTGGTGCTAGGAGGAGGTGTAGTTATAGTTAATGTCGATTCTGCATCTATATCGCGGCGATTCTCACGTGGCGTTCCAGTAGTAGATGATGTGGATGCTCTGTCTATTTCTCGCTCTTGATGATCACTCTCCGCCAAGGAATGCGAGGAATAAAAGCGGCCTACAGCTCGTTCTGTATTGCTTGATTGGCTCCTGGACGTCTGATTTGATTTGGGATTCTGCTTGCGATGCCTACTAGGCTTATTTGGCGGCAGTCGCCCCATTTTCAATGTATTAAACGTACGTAACTGAAGTTGACTCGCGAACAACGAGGCGAAGAGAGAAAGGACGAACTTGTGACCCGCGTGAATTCAAACAGCGCCACACAATCTTTTTATCTGTCAACACTGTCAGTTTGGACCAATGCAAAGTCAAACCTTTTTCCAACATGGCCTTCCATTGGATATTTATTAGTTATCTGTTCATTGTTTAATTTGCAAGATCAACCGCTGATGAATTGAATCCAAGGCTCAATTTGGAGAAATCAGATTTCATTTCAACATGGCTCCAACTAAGCGGCGGTTTTGCCCACATTGTAGAGAGAATGTGTCTGTTAGAACGTATCAAAGGCATTTTGATATCTATTTCAATACAGAAGAAGGTGAATGGCGTCAAAAGGAGTCTTCAGACGAAGACGATTGCTTAATGCAAACAGATTCACGGTCTGATTTGTTTGAAAGAAGTGAGCCAGAAGAGAATGTGGACACCGGCACGGACAAAGATGTCAACAGCGAGGCACATACGTGTACACAGACGGGATCGACACAAGGTAAGAGCTGAGTGGCCCTTTATGTTTCTTTTGTTACCCCTACTTGTCAAGTCAATCCGTCTTGTTTATTAAAATAGCGACCAAGCAAAACAACAACATGATTTTAAACGCAAATTTTCTTATTTCTACACATTTTACACGAGTTAAAATTTTTTACTGTAAGCATCATTAAATTCCTAAGTCAAATGCCGGTGATTCAACTTTTTTTTCCTCCAAAAATAGGCCTGGTTGACATGCAACATGAGCAGATGCACTGACTTGTTGTTAATTAGTGTCTTTTATTCTAACAATAGGTACTAATAAGCCACTGCATTTGAGTATGTTGCTTGTGCTTATGCTTGCATACATGTAGTTTGTGTACACCAGCCTTTAAGGTCAGAACACAATAGACAACAAGTCGCTGCAACAGGTCGCTGTGAGAAATGGCTCTGTGAGTACACACGCTGCGACAGTGCTACAATGTACTTTTACTCATCGATTTTAATAAAAATACCCCAAGTCACACAAAGCGACTTGTTGCTGAGACCTGTCACTGCGTCATGCCGCAAGGACTTGTCGCCTTGTGTGACCCTCTATATGATTTAAGGGACAAAGGTGATAGCATGCTCACAACATGCTTCGACTTGAAAACAAAAGAAACTGGCCATAACATGCATGCTCAGCATGCTATATAGCTAGAGCACACTTTAATGAGCTTATACGTTTGTTTTATATAACACACATGAGTGTGAGCAGGCAAACACAAAAAGTGTGTTAACCTTGGAAACACAAAACCTAGCATGCGAGAGGACACAGCACACTAGTGTGTTAGTGTGCACCACACATGTTAACTCAACCGAAACTAAACCGAAGCTTTAATTATCAACTTCCAAACCAGAAAAACAAAGCTGAAACATTTGGCCACAAACAAGTTTCGAGGATTTAAATCAGACTCTTCAATTACTTTTTTAATGAGGAGGAGGTCACAATTTTAGCTACATGTACATTTCATTTTATTGTAGAGTGCTATTCTGTGTCAACTTGCATGCTAAGCATGACATCGATCACGCTCAACCAAAACAAAGACCAAGTGTGCTAACTTGACCAAAACAAAAAGTAGTGTCATTCATTGTTTTAAACATCATATATGCGCATAAAGTGTGTCTTTGGAATGCTAAGCATGTTGTGTCAGGCTTTGTTACTGAAATCATATGGAGGGTCACATATACAGTTGAAGCTTAAGTTTTCATCTGTGATGTGACACTTTTTCACAAAGCAACTCTGGTAAATTGTTTTTTTGTAACATTGATTTTATCCTTTTCGCGAACTGTGTATTTACAGTTGTATGATCCTGTAAAATTAATGACAAGAAACCACTTGTTCTTAGGCAGTGTTTCAAAGAGTCAATGCATCATCTATTTTTTTAATTGAATAGCCAGGTAACACACCATAATAATAATAATAATAATAATAATAATAATAATAATAATAATAATAATAATAATGATAATAATCACTTTATTTAAGTTATTTTGGCAAGCACAAGTGCTCTACTAATTGCAAGACTGCAAATCAAATTAAAGGAAATCAAATTAACCAAATAAGATGTTTGTCCTCGATGAGAGGGAAAAACCTCTCTGAGCAGAGTACAGAACCAGGAAACTCAACCCACATATGACATGGAGTCTGGGAATCGATCCTGGGCCACATTGGTGGAAGGCGAGTACTCTCATCACTGCGCCAGCCTTGCTCCCCTAACCAACCCTCCAAGGTTCAAATGGATTGTACATACATAACACAAATGCACAAGTTATACATGTATTAAAGTCTGGATAAATAGTGATAAATATTTTATTGCTCATTACATGTCCTTGTGACCAACAGATACCGGAGGTGTTTTCATTAAGAATCTTGAAGAAGAAGATTGGCGTTTACTGAATGATAGTGATTCAGATTCGGGTGATTTTATGTATCATGAAAAGATGAGACCAGATGTTCTGCAAGAATTTTGGGACATTACAGATGAGGATGTCAATGAAGACTTCCCTCAAGGCCAGAGTAAACTACCTTCAGTTGATGTTTCTGAAACATCTAGAGTGAGCAGAAGTGCAAAAGTTATTGTTCGTTGGATGCTTATATTCCTGTGTCTTTGGTCATCATTCTGCTCACTGTCAGACAATGCATTTGAGGTGCTCCTTGCATTTTTACAGGCAGTATTTGATTCCATGGGAACTATTTTTCCATTAGTGGCAAGTTTTGCTGTTTTGTTTCCAAGGTCAGTCCATTTGCTTCGCAAACAACTTGGAGTTGATCAAGACAAGTTTATAAAGTATGTTGTGTGCCCTAAGTGTAACAGTTTATACAACTTTGATGATTGCTACGAGACGTCACAGAACAAAGGTTTCAAAGACATGCTCTTTCATCCAGTTTCCACACCATCGACAACGTTTTCGCAGAACTGCCTGCTGTGGGGAGCCACTTCTGAAAGAGGTTTCATTGAAGTCTGGTGAAAATCTAAAAGTACTTTCTTCAAAGGCCTGGCTTTGCTTTAAAATGTGAATTATGGAGAAGTAGGGATATTCCAGAAGGATTTCTGGCAGACATATTTGATGGATGCATCTGGAAGGACTGGCAGTATGCCTATGGAAAACCTTTTCTTGCAGCACGCAGAAATTATGCTTTTATGTTGAATGTTGATTGGTTCCAGCCATTCAAGCACTCTCTATACAGTGTTGGGGCATTGTACATGGTACTGATGAATCTGCCAAGGACTGAAAGGTTCAAGCCAGAGAATGTGTTTTTGGTAGGGGTCATTCCTGGACCACATGAACCCAAACTGAACATCAACACTTATTTGAAGCCCCTTGTTGCTGAGTTGAATGCCTTGTGGGAAAATGGCTTAAGTTTTAAAGCACACGAGTCTTCTACAGCACAGATATTCCGTGCAGCACTTCTTTGTGTGGGCTGTGATGTCCCAGCAGCTCGGAAGGTTTGTGGTTTCACAGGCCATGCCTCTAACAGTGGCTGTTCCAAGTGTAAAAAGTTTTTTCCAGGAACAGTGAGTACAAAGATAGATTTTTCTGGATTTGATCCCTCCCCTCCAAGAAGTAACCATGAGCACCGACAGCAAGCGCAAGATATTCTAAACCAGACCTCTGCAGGTGATTGCTCAGACTTGGAGCAGAAGTATGGCACTAGGTATAGTGAATTGATGCAGCTGCCGTACTTCGACTGTGTGCGGTATCATGTTATCGATCCTATGCACAACTTGTTCACAGGTACAGCAAAGCACATCATGAGGAACATTTGGCTTGATTCTGATAGGCCATTACTAGAAAAGAATGACCTCATTCAAATGCAGGAAAAGTTAGACAGGATTAAAGTCCCAGCCACCATTGGAAGAATGCCAAAGAAAATAAGAAACAGTTATGGAGGCTTTACTGCTGACCAGTGGAAGTCATTCACTGTTCTATTTTCTGTGTATGCACTTTGGAACATTTTACCCAAGCGTGACTTGGAATTGTGGCGTGATTTTGTCTTGGCTTGCACATACTTATGCTCAACAGTTTTAACAGAAGCCAAAGCAATGCTAGCTCATTCACACCTACTAAAGTTTTGCAAGCGTTTCGAAGAGTTGTATGGAAAGGACAAAGTTACACCAAATATGCATTTAAACACTCATCTTCTTAATTGTGTCCTGGATTATGGACCAGTATATGCATTTTGGCTGTTCAGCTTTGAACGTTACAACGGTATCCTTGGAGACTTTGGCACAAATCAACGGGCAGTTGAAATACAGCTAATGAGGAAATTTACTGCAAATCAATTTATGAAAGACATTCCACTTCCAACTGCTTTTGAAGAAAGTTTTAAGCCACTGCTAACAAGACTGGCCTCTAAACAGTCAGGAAGTCTGACAGACCATTCATCAGCTGAACAGGCTTGCACCTTTTCACAAGTTATTCGTGCTAGTTGCCTCTCCATTGGTCCAGTGCGAAAAGGTCATGAATGGTCCTGTGCTGATTCTCTGTGCAAATGCTGTGGATCTTCCTTTAGAGATAATTTAGATGCTGGTAGCCTTGTTCATCTAAAGAAATGCTACACTGCGATTTTCAATGGAGCAGAAGAAGATTCGGTAACACCTTACTTTGAAAGGTTTACCGCTTGCACATTTAATGGAGACTTGCTGGGATCTTGTAAGTCTAGAAGTGACAGATCTGCATTTATCTTAGCGAGATGGTGTAAACTTGGGGGAACAGTTGACAGCTCTGGAGGTGATTTGAGGCCTGGAGTTGTTGATTTTTTTATGAAGCAAAATGTGAAAGTAAGTGGGCAGTATGTGCCATGCATACTTGCATCAGTGCGTTGGTTTCAAGCACATCCCTCCCGACACTCCTAAGGAGCTCCAGTTGAAGTCTGGTGCAAGGATCTTTTTGAACCAGAAGGAGATGCAAGCTTTATACCTGTTCAAAGAATCTATGGAAAATTCACCCCAGCACTTGAGATTGTTGAGGAAGAAAATGTTCTTGTTGTTTGCCCCCTTCCACGCAAGCTGCAATGTTAGTGGGGTATTCTTAAATTTGAAAGGACTTGGGATTTCCAAAGTTTAGTGTACTATACAATGCCTAGGAAAACTAAAAATCAATAATAACCTTTACCATCTCTTAATGTGAATGCATTTTGGGCCTTGCTCTTGACAGGAAATCATGCCTCAACTTGAAAGGAGGTTTATTTTGACATCTACATCTAATATTTAACAGCACATTCAACAACATGACCTGAAGGTTGTAGAGTGCTAGGTTCTCAAGGAAATTTTGAAAAACTAAAGATAAGCTAGCCAAAAAACAAAGTGCATTGGTTTCCTATCAACTCAATGGCCACAGGTAAAATCCAGCTTACAGTGTATTTGCATGAAAAATAGCTTTAAAAAGTCAGTTAGGCTGATTGTGCACTCAGCCCTTCATTTCAGCATGCGAAAAGGGAAATTTCCAATGAATGGTATTAACCCTTTATCCCCTAAGAGTGACCAGCATCTATTTTCTCCTTTTAATATCACTGCTTAATCAAACACAAGGGTTATGAGAATATAGGAAAAGATCACCAAGTTATAGATGTCTTGATTGTTAAACATTCTCATCATCAGAATAATAGAAAAATTAATGTATGGAGAACATGTAGAGAATATGCATGCTGATCTCAGGGTTGAAAGGCTTGAACTTTTAAATTTATTACATGTACACAAATCACACTGGGGTTCTTATTCAAGTACTGGGTAATTGCAGTATTGCAGTACATGTAGTTAATTTCATCAAAGCGCAAACATTCAAGAAGGAAAAACCTATCCTAAACATTTTAAATCAGCAAAAGCCTGTTTTCCATAGCTTGGATATTTCCGGTATTTAAACAAGACGACTATGGAGCAAATGTCAAGTTACTACTCTGAATTTAATAAATTTGTATTGCAATGTGGTTTATACACAAATCATATAATTTATATTAAACATATCAAATAAATTACCTGCAAAGGTATTCAGATTTGTCGCAGGTAAAGCAACACAAACAATGTCTGTAAACTTCTAATAAACAGTTAACGTTCTAATGTTCAGACTGCTAAATTATACAATTTAAATCTAGTATTTCTTCATGTACTATAAAGGTACAGTGTGGATGTTGACCAATTTCCTTGTGCTGTAACAGCATAAAGTGTAGCTGTCATGTTCCTGAAAAAGACATCATCTTCATCAGTATTATAATGGTGCAGCAGAATGTCCTGTATGCTGTACATGTACAGTCAAGGTTTTCATTAAGAATTTTAGCAGTAGGAGAATAGTTTTAAGTAAGAGGAGAATTTCATGTATTATAAAAGAGCAAATCTCTCTCAGGGAATGAGTAAAATGTAGCCAGCCACTTAAGAGTAGGAGCCGGAGAATTCTCTGATCTTCGATGCCTAATGAACACCCTGACATTAACAATGGCGCCACAGGGCACAAGAGCCATAAAGTAAATACTGTACAGTTGTTTCAAAACAAGTCCGGCTATGTGATTACATGTCGCTGGTTACTCTGGTCATAGCAATCAGCTCGGGCCTTGCAGCCCCTCACTTCTCACAGCCCCCTTCATTTCCAGAGTCTGATGCCTACTTCAAAACATTTTAAGCCCCTGCTGTTAAGTTAGTTATGAAAGTAGAATATTGAGAACTACTGGACATTGCATTAACCCTTTGAGCCCGAAGAGTGATCAGCGTCAAATTTCTCCTTGTCATCTCACTATTTAATCAATCAGGGAGATTGTGAGGATTAACAATATTATCACCCAACATGAATTTCCTTCATATTTTAAGACCTTTTCCCCACTAGTGCTATAATAAATGTATGGGAACAAGGAAGAAAAATTTCCCTTTTGATATTGGGGATTAAAGGGTTAAAATCATTAAAGTCACTAAATTCAAAGTTGGATTTACTACAAATTATAATTTATGGTAAGGGATATTTTCCAAGGGTAAACAAGGTCACCTTTAACGGGGTGGCATATAACTACCAAACTGTTGTTACGGAAGGTTTCTAACAACCATATTTTGAAAATCAAAGCTTATAAAGAAAATCTTATTTACTCTTTGTAGTTCCTCTTACCAGTTCACTGATGTCCAAGTGGGTTTTTTAATAGTCTTTGTAACTTTTTTTTATTTTCAAAATAATTTATGAAAGATGAATACAGATGGTCCTTCATTGGATTGAATTGAAGTTCAGGTGGCAAATCACCAAGAGTGCGATATTTCGATAAAGAATAAGATGCAGCGTTGTGGCATCTTTCTTGAGATTCTTCAGCTGTTCCAGGCTCTTTTTCATTTGAACTGCAATGATCCTCTGCTTGACACTGCTCTAAACTTGGCTCTTGATCATTTTTCCTCTTTTTTAGAGCTTTATGTCTTCTTTTCAGGTAGTTATGCCTTGATTCTTTCTTGTGCTTTCCCATCTATTTAATGAAACCTACCATTAGTAATGTTCATGCTATTTTTTTATAGAATACCTGGCTATTGACAGCCCTGGAAACCCAGGGCTAGAGAGTAGGGAAGAGCTTCAACAGCAAAAAACTCTCATGAAAAAGCATAGAGAAACTTAGAGGAGCTGCTGTGGAGTGGAATCCAGATATTTTGAACCTTAGAGGGAAATAGAAATTGGTTAGGTTAACCCTCTTGTTTATTAGTAAACCATGTTTATTTACCATACAAAATGTAGGTGTTTAAAAACAAAACAAACAGTAAATTTAATATTGTTCAATCAATTCGCGTCCCAGTCAGAGAGCAGCAGGATCACTGGTCATTTTTGTTATGCAAGCATGTTTAGCCATGACTTGTCAACTGAACTCCAGCTTGGATGTGTATGCTGGAGTTTGACCTAGCCAAAGATAGTCAACGAGGATCACGAATTTCAACATGTCTCATCTGCAGTTCACCTAACATGATTTTAAATAGTCACATTTGTTTATTCACAATCATTGGGATATAATGAACTCACACCTGGCCTTTCGTTTAAGAACATTGGCATGATAGCTCATGCAGTTAGAGTGCTGTACTATTACCTCAGAGGCCATGGGTTCAAATCCTGTGTCAAGCCAGAACATTTTTCAGATTTCATTTCAACTGTGCCAATCACAGACTTCACTCGTAGTAGCCCTCATGTATTGTTAAATGATTGCACGCGTGAAATGACTTTTGGTCAAGCTGCCCTCTATCCTGAGTGAACAGAAAACAAAAAGCAACTAGCTACTCCATATACAAACATGTCCCTAGGGCTCTTCCAGTTAAGCTTATTTTTGAACTTTTTTTGTGCGTTAAGATTCTTGTTCGCCCCTGTTATTTGCCCCTGGTTAAGCAGTTTAACCCTTTAAGTCTTGGTATTAAAATGGAAATTCTCCTTACTAATCTTAGCTCATACACAGGAATAAAAATTGACATTCCAATATGGGAAAAACATTGGGAAAACATTGGGAAAACAATGGCAGATTATTGGAAATTCACTTGTAAAACCAATGTTGGAAAAAGAGATACACTTACCAACATTGGAAAGACATTTCATAGTTTTCCAAGGTTGGTAGTCTAACTTTAATCAACCAAGGTTGGTAAATTTAAAAAAATTCAACATTGGAAAGAACATTTCCAAGGTTGGTAGATGTACAATGAAAGTCCAACATTGGAAGCAGCATTTCCAAGATTGGTAATTGTAATGACAGTCCAATATTGGAAACTGTTTTCCCAAGGTTGGGAAATTGAAATAAATAAGATCCCAACATTGGAAACAGTCTTTTCAAGGTTGGAGAATAAAACAGAAGTCCAATATCGGAAAAATCATTTACAAGATTGGACAGCCAGTAATTAAAATTCCAACATTGGAAGCTTCATTTCCAATATTGGTTAAATATGTAGTGATATCCATAATTCAATCTTTCCTGGCAAGATTAGTGGTTTGATCAGTATTCAATAACTCCAACATTTAACTTTATCATGATTAACTGTTCTTCCCAGTTTATTGCTGTTGTGTCCTGTTTACAGATCAACCAGTTTACAAACATAAGAAACTTGAACCGAAAAAAAGCATTTACATCATCTACTGTTCCAATGTGAACTTTATACAATGTAGAGCAAGAGCATCATCAGACAAAACAAAATTAGCTAAAAAATATATCATCAGTTGCTATTAGCCATCAGCCACTTTCAGCAACATATATAACACATATAGTGGAAGCTGCATTAGTCAGCCTGCTCTGGTTCATCATCATAATCATAATCTGGCCCTGAATCTGTTTCATCAACAGACATAGTAGATCCTGAGGATGAATCAATACGATCTGAACTGCTGGATTCAACTGATAACACATCTAGTTCCTTCTCAATAAGAACCTCATTTCTTGAAAGGCATTTGAAATTTGCACCTTCAGCAACTTGAATCATCTTCTTCGTTACAAGTTCAGATGCAATTTTCAGGACCAATTCGTACTTTCCTTTGCCTCTATGCTTGATTTTTAGTTCTTTAGCAGCTGGAGCAAGATGGTGTTTCACACTCAAACTTCTGAAGGTTGGCTTTTTGAAAAACACTGCACAGATGATTTGTGAGCTGTATGCAGATAATAGGGATACGTCGTTAACACCATCACTGCTGCAGGCTTCGTCAGGACTGGGTTTTTCAGTGTCTGTTTCATCTTAAATGCCAAAAACAAAAGACACCCTGTTACATCTTTGAAATCTGATCAAATAACTTGAAGTAACAATAGCTCCTTGATTTCTTGCAAAGAGTGTGAATAGGCATGTACATGTAAAATAAAATATAAAAAGAAAAGCTTTATTTTAAAAAAATACCTCATTTACCGAATCTAGATTAAAATTGATGTTCCTAACAATGCACAATGAATAAGTCATAAAAATTCACAAACTGCATTTTTGCAAGAAAGTCTGGCAGCCAGGATGAAGCCTTGAGTATTTTTTTTTCGGGGTAAAATCTCACGTTTACATTTTATACCTAACTGTCTTGTAAGGACCTTTCCTCTGTGTAAATTTTCATTCCCCAATTCAAATTTTACTTTATTACATATACTAGATAAAAGTCTTATCATAAAAGAAAGGAATGGCTGTCAGTGGCCATATCCTTTCCTTACCAATGCTCTCGTTTGCATCTGTTGTCGGACTTGACAGAGCTCTCTTTGCAGGTGTCCTGGATTTCTGCCAAAAAGAGAGAAAAAGCTTAATGCTCCATTCTTAAGTTACAAGCTTAATAGGATGTAAGTAGTACTGGTATTCCTTACAAGGACTAGTTGTACCTCAAAATCATAACCATCAGTAAGTTTTCTGTTCTTTTCGACTGCCCACTGTAAGATGTGGTTTCTGATTGCACCTGAAACATCAAACAAAAACAATTCACATGAATTAAAAAATCAAACAAATTCAAACAAACAAAAGACAATAACTGATCTTGAATATCAAGTCAAAGGATAATGCTTCAGTATAATTGTGTACACTAGCATTTTAACAAAATCTACTAAAAAATTACTGTGGCATGGCTCAATCAGGGATAAAAAACATTCACTTACTTTGCCCAAAGCCAATTTTTTTCAATGTGCATATGGGTTCCAATGAAGACACTAATTCTGAGAGAATTAAGCTGTTTGCATTGTTACTCCGGAAATACACTTTATTGTTTCCAGGCCATCTCTTAGAGCATTCCTTTCTTATTAGCTTGATCCTGCAGCATACACAATGAACATTTCAATACAATAAGGCATTTGCATGTACTAGTCCATAATTACTATAATGTCATTAAGTATGTGCTAATTATGAATGGTAATGCAATTAACAAAACAGTACTCACTTGGTGTGGTACAAGTGTTTGTCTTCAGCATTCATTTCTTGTTTATCTTTTCTTGTTAATTTGGCTTTCATACCCTTTGAAGGACTGTGATGGACAGACACTGGACTGGACTGTCTTTCAACATGTGCTAAAAATAGTAGAAAAGGTAGTTAAAAGATGATGTTTGTCAGGCATTATTAGAAAGGAATTTACAAGCACCTAAGTGTTCCTTTAAAACGTGATACCAGGCTGTACTCTTAATCAGTGCACAGTGGCCACTGGCTGTTAATTTTTTTTTTTAATGAAAGAATTAAAAAATGTTTGCGTCTAATTGAATTCTTAACATAACCTCTACCCACTCCCCTCAACTGCAAAGGTCAAGGGAATTTAGTGTGATTAACTACATATTTTTACTTCTACTACTTTGCTCAGAGAAATTGGCAAGAGTTCATAGGAAATATTTTACTTTTTTGTTCTCAATTTAGTGCCCATAATACTGGAAAACAACTTTTCCAAACTTTAAAGTTTCTCGAGGAGCTTCCAAGATCCCATATTAGAAAGAAAATCAGTTTCTCTTAAGTACTAATCAACCTGGTGATTACTTCACTTCTTATTGAAGTCCTTGCCTCTGGACTAAAACTTGACTAAAGTCATGCTCAATGGCAATGCCTGATTGCCTGATTAAAAGGCAGTCAATCACATCAGAGGAAGATAGCCGAGACTTACAGTGTAGTTGTTTGATACATGCCAAGACAGCGAGTTGTTTTCCAATTGATCCTATACCAATGTCCTTGAGACACTGCCTGTCTACAAGAGCCAGTGTTTTACCAGAAATTTCATTATCTAAAAAGAAGTCACTGTAATAAGCAATGAAAAGATAACAATTCAAAGCGTTTACATTAAAATATTAATACAGCATCTGCCACTCTGGAAGGAATCAGATTAATGAGCGAGGAAAACACTCAGCTGTGAGGGGAATTAGCCTTTCTCAGTTTGCCATAAGTATGGTTTGCCGCTGTCAATTTGGTTTATTCGTCTCCCTCTTTTCCTTTCACTCCTTATAACAAACAAATAGCAAACGAATAAACCGAAAAGAAAAACAAAAAATCAATTCAAACTACAATCAAAAATACATATAATTTACCCTGAAGAAGTCTTGCTTCATCCTTCAAATCTGGATGGTGAGAGTTTAGCCACGATGCTACTTCAGCAGGACTCCATTCCTCTGATTGTTCAGGAAAAGGGCAAAGTAAAAGTCAGAGAAAAGTTATCTGAGAGTGAGCAGAGAGGAATGTGAACGCTGAACCTTTTTTAATTTAACAAAGGGTGAATCCAAATCTGCAGTTCGCGACACAAACTTCAAGTTTCCACTGGTTTCTATAATCTAAGGATCTCATTTTTACACTTTCTGTATTTAACTACAAGGTTATCTTTCATTAAACTAAGAATCCACTGATTCTAGCAATAGCTGTTTCCGTAATACGAAAAGGAAGTTAAGTTATTGGGGTAGTTAATGGCGCCAAAATTAAACTTATGTTTTACAAGATCGACACAGCAAAATTAAAAGTTGAACAAGTAATGAAGACTGCCAAGTACTATCATTTACAAAATATATCTACCTGGTTTGTTTGAAGACACTGCGTCGCTATTTTCAGCCATGACAAAAGGAAATAATCTCCAAATTTGTCAGAACCTGTGGGACAACCTGTGGTAGTTCTTCGAAACACAGTACTTCTGTGTTTTGGCGCGTTTACTTTTTCAATCCCAGATCTCCTGATCCACTTTGAATTATACTTACCAGACCCCGCGCCAAATGGAGAGAACATGGCGGTATCGATAGGTTGCGATTCTTTTCTTTCTTGCCGATCGTTTTTTTGCTTTGGACGCCCGGGAAAAATGTAATATGGAAGTGGAAGAAGACGTTTCACTTACCTCCTGTTATTGTCAGCTAACCGCCGAAGCTAGAGATATCAGCAAGAAGGGAGAAAAACCTCATGTGCACTGTCCATGTCACAAATGCAGTGGCCGGGCAACTTGGCGTATGACCGCATGGCGGCATTTACAGTCTGAAAGAAAACAGTCATCTCAGCCTTCGCCTGCGAAGAAAACACGAACAACATATGAGGAATTGGAATGCTCATCTTTGGAGCTTCCTGTGGAGTATGAAGACCAAGAATTTGAACGCGAACGTGTTTTGTGTTTTTCAGACACGTACAGTGAATTTCCAATACACGCATCCCGTGATGTCTGTGCCGCTCCCTTAGGCCATGATCTTGAAGATATTTCATCCAGTGACAACAGTACTAGTAGTGCTGGAGGTTCCGATTCAGCTGATGATGATGGCGATTCCGGACCAAGTGATGATGAAACAGTCTTGGTTGGCAGTGATGATGAGGAAAAAAACATAAAGAAGTTTGTGGAGGATAGTGTTCTTCGCTTGGTAGAAATGAAACAAAAAATGGGCTGTTCCATAAATCATTTTGAAGAACTTCTGCATTGGGGTAAAGATTTGCATGTAAGTGGAAATGATGATGCTGCAATTCACTGGCCAAAAAACTGGGATGATGTACAGACACTGTTAAAGGAACTGGGATTTTCTGAACCGAAACAATATTGGATTTGCTTCAGTAAGGACCATCCTAGTCATTATGGGTTGATGGAATCGAAAGATGAGCCTTGTCCTCATTGTCGTCATTCAGGGACAATCCCATACTACTACTTGGGGCTACCAGACAAGGTAAAAAAGTGGTGCTCCTCTGCAGAAATGTGCAAGAAAATGACTGCTCATTGGTCACAGCGTGACCACTGGCTTCCTGCTGAGATGCAAGATGGTTGGGGGTGGCCACTGAAACATGAGATTTGGGATGGAACAAGGTTTGCCCATCTTGCATATTTTTGGGATCTAAAATCCATTTGGACACTCCCAGTTATATGCATGTATCCAGGATGTAATACTGTTATTTCTGCCTCTGAAATACTTAATTCTCCTGAGGCAGGTGGTGGCTTAAAGAGGATCAAGTGTTCTTCATGTGGTACTATATTTGAACATTTACCAAAGGAAATGCATGGGGACCCTCGTAATATTGCTTATTGTGGTAAGTTAGGGTGGCATTTAAAAAAATGCAGCATTTTTGGCTTATTTGTAACTGTGTTTATGAGACACTGCTACCTAAAATATGTTATATTTTCCACAGTTATACTTAAATGTAAATGCTACATTTTCTGTATTTATTTGAGTCACCTCGTCTCTATATTTTTCTAAAGTTTCATGCAATCTCATGATGTGATCACTTGTCCTCTGGAGAGGTCTGATAAATACCTGTATTTCATTTTTTTTTTTTTCATAATTTTTGAAATGTCATGTCATAAAGTTTTCCAAAAAGAAGAAAAGTTGAGTGTGATATATTTTGAGGTGTCAATTGAGAAAATTAAGATTGAAAGAAGACTGAAAATTAGACTTTTGGGCAGAGTTTTGGCCATCCTGGCCGTCTGCTGTAAACCCAGAGAGTTCTTGTGTGGGTAGCAGAGTGTATAGAATTTCTAATCCTTCTTTATTTCCCTCCTAAATCAGGTTCAATTTTGAAAAAATTTCCTAACTTAACCGTCTCCCACCCCCCACCAAGTTGACGAAATAGTTTTTTTAATGTTTAAGTTCACTGGGATGGTTGGCAGCCATTCTCTAGTACTATTCGTGGATGTGGTGCCATAGAGGTCTCAATAGCCACTATGTCTAAAGTACACCGCTGCCACACCAACGAGACATATGTGGTTGGTTTTGTTCCAAGTTACCTTATTCCAAAGAAAAGGAGCCAGGCATTGGATCCATTTCTCGAACCACTCATCAGTGATTTGGAGGACGGTTTTATCAATGGAATTCCTGTGAATTATGCAGCCACCATTGCTGGCATTCCGTCAGGCCCAACTCACATTCGCCATCTTCTACTTTGTTGGAAAGGAGATCACAATGGACAATGTGAAGCTGGAAAATTTATTAAGTGTGGTAAAATGGGATGTAGGCGATGTAAATTAGAAGGTGTATTTGTACCTGCTTCAAATCACTACTATTACCCTGGTTTCAGAGTGCAAGGCAGATTTCCTACCGAAGAAAAGTCCATACTTGAAAGTCTGGAAGTTTTAAAGGATATAGAAGAAGAAGAACGTATAACTGTTAAGCATGAAAAATCCAAGAATACAGGATACACAGGGTTGTCAATATTTCATAGACTGTATCCTCTTTACCAGTTTCTTTATGACAAGGATTTTGTATATGATGAGATGCATGGCCTACCTCTTAATGTGGTCAAACGGCAAATCCAGTGCCTACTTGCAAGTGATAATGAAGAGCTTAACTGGGAGGTAGTTGATGAACGACTTAGCATGTTTCCATGGACTCATGAGCATAGGACAGGACGACTACCCTCAGGTATTACAAAGCGATTTGGGTATTGGAAGGCAGAAGATTTTAATCATTTTGCATTCCCTGCAATGGAAGCATGCTTAGGTGATATGCTGCAAAATGATCCAGAAACACAGGAAGTTATCTGTTGCCTTGCCCGGATTATCGAGTTTCTAAGCAATCATGCTAGAAGTGGCTGGAGTCATGCTGATGCTTGTACATTTCATGAAATGTTTCTGAGATATGCAGTACTTGTGGAAGAGGCCTATGGTGTTCAAAGTTGTGTAATTACATTGCACTATCTCTTGCACTTCAAAGATGATATTGCCCGTTTTGGTTCAGTGGATAACTACTCATGCTGGACAGAGGAAAGGGCTGTTAGAAGGTACATTCTCACTTCTAACAATCACAAGAACATTGAAATTACTTTTGCTCTGAGTGAGGCAAGACGAGAATTTTTAAAACTACGTGAATCAAATTATCATGTTGCAGATGGTCTAACTATTCGCCAAGCTGATATTTCCAAGGTAACTATCATAATATCCCTGTTATTAGCCCTTTGATCCCCATGTTATTCTGTATGCAAATTATTTTCCTCACTGATACATTTTCACCCTTTACTGTAGTAAGTGTTCAAAAGAGTGTGAAGATAAAATCTGAATATCTGTTGTAATTTCTGGACCACCTCATATGAAAATGATATACTCCTGTAGGTATTGTATCTTTAGCAATGACTTACCTCGATAAATTGATGGTAACAGTGTTCAAATCTCTTTGCTGATATGCACTTTGATAGGACTGTTTTTTTGGACAGATATGAGGACAGTGTGCTGTGATCACATTTCATGATCTTCTTTACTATTCATTCTGACTCTTTTTCTTACTTACAATTTTGGAAAGGTACCTCTAAATGTCATTAAATTTATTATCTGTGTAATAATGTGAACAATAATATTGTTAATTCTGTTTTTGGATTTTATTAAGCCCTCAGCACGGTCTTTGCTGTTTGCTAAGAAACTTTTTGACAGTTCCAAAGGCACAGTGAATCATGAGCGATTGTCAGAAGGCATTCTTGTTGGTGGTGTTAAAAGTATGGAACTCTCAAATCGTGACAGGCAAGTCATCAGCAATGTGAAGGGTGTTCCAGTTGGTGATGTTCCCGTTTTTGGATGGTGCTGCAGAAGTCTTTTAAAACCTAAACACTCTTTTGAGGGCCTACTCTACAGAGTTGGGGAGCATGTGATATTTGCTGATCCAGACAAGGGAGACACTGTTGCTACACTTGAGAGTGTGTTTTCCGTCAGACTTAATAATGTGTCTACTCTTTTCTGTGAAGGAAAGCAGTTTGAATATGATGAACAAGTAGAAATTGGTCTTAAGCAAGTACACCCAGCAGATGAAACTATCATATTTGAAGCTTCACTTCTCAGCAGAAAAGTAATTCTTTTGCAAGGAGTGGCAGTTATGATAAGGAGGCCGATTTGAGTGAAGAAAAACGCTTTATTGTGGTTGATTTCATGCGACGTGTGTTTCCTGTTACAGAAGGGACAGTTGTTGTTCCTTATTATCCTGTAGTCCATGACATGGTGGATGTGAAAGGACATGATGGCCAAATCTGGAAAGCCTGTGTGCTGTCATTCAACCTGACTCGTTTCACTGTTAATGCTAGATTTTTTATGGAGGATGGTACACAACCTGGTCGATGGGTACCTGAAAGAAGCCCAGCGCAGGTCATTCACTTCAAAAGTATCCTTGGAATTTCAAAAGGTTACTGGCAGGTGGCATATTCAAGTTGGATTGATGAGGAGGAATAGTTTTTAATAACTGTTTTATTTACATTACTATATAGCATAGTACTAACAGATGTCTCTCCTTGATCTACATTTATATTGAAGTTAGTGAGCAGAAACAGAATCCCAGTCTCTCTAACTATTCCCCTCCCCCCCCCCCCCCCAACCTCCTCTGGGAACAAGCTTAGATTAATAGATTGCTGTCTGTGGATACAAACACTTATGTTACTGGATATTTGATATCAAATGTCGTTTCGCAAGTATTGTAGAGAAACCCACACAAAAGAATGTAGTTAAATATGAGATAATGAATTATACCTTCAACATGAAAAGGACAGTCTTTAATATATTTTAACCATCACTGAAAATAAATCATTTCATTATATTATTGGTACTGGTTTTAAAAAGATGATGTGTTATTAGCGTGGAGTGATTGGCAATCAGAGTTTACTTACTGTTTTCTTTCAATTGGGGGATTATAATATGCTAAGGATTAGTATTTTAAAAAAGGATTATGGGCAAAAATTGATTTTCCAATAAGTTTCCATCAAAACGTGCGTGGAGTTGTATTGGTACATGACTGGTTTATCAGTTACTTAGCTGTCCAAGTCTGGTTTTATTGTTTTGATTGGATTGTCATGTTCTAGTAGTAATTTTCCAATGAATTACCATTAAAAATAAACTTGGAGTTTCAATGGTGAATGGCTGGTTTATCAATTATCAATTTTTATTGGTTTATCAGTGATAAAATTGATCTCCCAATAAACTACCATAAAAACTAACTCGGAGTAATATTGGTAAATAACTGGTTTATTTGTCACTTGACAATCCAAGTTTAGTTCTATGGTATTTTATTGGACTGTTACCTCTTACACTTGATATTCCAATAAACTGCCATCAAAAGACCATATTGCATTGTTAAATGTCTGATATACCAATGATATTCCAAAACATATTTGTCCCCTTAACAAATTACCAAGTATTCCAATATTATTCCAATATTGGATAGTTTATTTCAGATGTTTTCCAATAATAATCCATGTTGGAATTTCAATTTTTTTTCCTGTGTAACTGATAATCATTTCTTCATTTAATCTCTACACATTCAATAGACATTTCCCTTTGGAGATCGTTTAATTCATTCTCATAACCTGTTCTCTTTGTCAAGTATCGATACTGTGAGGAGAAAACTATCTTTGTGCTTTACAAAAAGGTCAACATGGCAATAGCAATTATTTATAGGCTTAATTTGTTCGATTAACGCGTTCACAGATGTCCTATTCTTAATACCTTACGAAAGAAGTAATAGACAATTAAAATGTTGAAATTACGTACCGTTTGAATTCCTGAGCGGTTTCTAGCTCTCAATAAAAACTCTGTTCCCCAAAAAATCCTTACGTTTGAGTTGGTCATGATCATGCGTCGTATTGTTCCACGAAGGACTACCGCTGACTGGCAGTAATAAAAAATGGTCGTCAAATCGGTCGTCAAAGACAGCCCATGGAATGAATCCAACAACTACAGATACTTTCAAGATTTAGTGAAACACAAGATCATTAGATTTAAGCGCAAGTTAACATTATGTAGCAAAAACAAACGAAATTAGAAATTACATGTAAATCGTTTAAAAGCGACTGAAATTGTTTGAAAAATCTATCCATCCCGTGATCGTGAACTCCAAAAACTGCGTACAATAATGGAGCAACAATGGTCGAAGTGTTAACAATTGGTTAAGTGCTAGCAAAGATTGTTTTTGGGTTACGATTTGATCATATTTACTCTATACAGTAAAATCATAAATTTACAGTAAAATTTCTGTGGCACCAAATATGACGTATACACTCGTTATCTTTAAAACAGTTAGTAAAGTGGTAGCAAAGATTGTTTTTTGATCGTCGTTTGATCATATTTGACTCTATACTGTAAACTGATAAATTTACAGTACATTTGCTATGGCACCAAATATGGGGTATATTTTTGTTACCTTTACTACAGGACAAAATTGCAGCAAAATTGATTCAAAACAACAAATTTACTACAAGAGGCATAGTTAAAGCAAAATTAGTGTAAAACTAATGTTTGCTTTATATTTACGCCGCCATTGCATGAAAGCAAACTTTCATCTTTGAACAACATTTGCGTTTTGTGCAAATATGATGCAACGTTGGTGCTCCAAATTTGCTACAGATTTGCTCAAGTGGCAAACCTAGGTAAATTCATTTTTTCGTACAGTGTACAGTACATTGTACATTGTATATCAACATAGGCAAAACAACTTTCATAGGCTTAAAGGTGAGGGTTGTTATGATGTTTTCATGAAGCTGGCTACACAATGAAAATTATAATCAAGTGAAGCCATGATCCTCACAGTTATGAACACAATTTTATCGATTGTGTAGAGAAGCCTGAAAAATTCAGAACTGCAACGGGGTTTAAACCTGTGACCTTGTGATGCCGGTGCGTCATGCTCTAACCAACTGAGCTTTGAAGACACTGATGTTGAGAACTGGTCATTTGTGGGGTCTGATGTTCCCATGATGAATGAATCAGCCAAGGAAATGATATAATTATGAAGTGAATCATATTTTGAACTGGGATATGAAATCAAGTGAAGCTATGATCCTTGCAGTTATGAATGCAATTAATCAAATCAATATATGATTCATTTCATATATAATATCATTTCCTACAATGGAAGTAGCAGGCTATTTTAAACTGATAGTATTGGGAACATACACTATAATAATAGTTTTTGAGTGCAGGACCCATTCATCCCTGAAGTGGCCCCCATTGATGATTGAAATCAATCTTCTTGCATTGGACACAGTAAAATCTAGAAGTATTATTCTTAGGAGGGAAAGGGGCTCAGTGCTTCCAGTGTTTTAGTACGTTTTACTCTGAGTGGCGGGCTATTTTCACCATGGTAGTAGACAGCTGCCGTCTGCTGATGACAGGGATGGGAAAACTATCATCATGCTGTACATACTGTTCAATGTACTGTACATGTATATGAATGTTACTGTTTTACGCGCGTGTAATGCTGCAATCCCTTTGACCGGTACTTTAGCTAATGTGTCCGTCCTTAAAGCTACATGTAAAAGATTGTCTCAAAGAACATCTATGGCCAGAAAGAGTTGTTTACATTGTAGTCTTGTTATAATATTAATACAGTTGTTTCCTTTCCTTAGAACTATGGTGGGATGCAGCCCTCATTTAATTGCTCAGTAGCACCTGGGGTTAACAATTGCCAATGTACGTAAGTCTTGCGTTATTACAGTAAGTAGTCAAATTCATGTGCACAGCTTACCCAAGCTTTTGAGACTTGATAAGGCACTTTTCAGCCAAGAAAACTTTAACAGACTAATAATATTAATAAATAATTAATTGAAAAACTTTCTGTTGTTAAGTCCATTTTTTATTTTTTGTTGCTACACAATAGTATTTATTGACATACTGTACATGACTGTAGACTAGAGTGTTTGTGAAACAGATCAAGATAACAACCAACAATTCTTCCACAATTTCACATGCTTGTGTCTTTGGTGGTGAGAGCCCGTCTGAAAAAGATTATCTCCTCAAATGTCAGCATTGATTTCTTTCCAGTCATGCATGTCATGTGCTAAGCAGCCTTGCATGTTCGTGATATGAATATTTAAATTAATGAATACTAAGAATAATTATACTTGTGCAATACAGTGTACATTACGTACCCCACACTGGATACACATAATTTCTCTTAAGTTTGGTGATTAAAATTTTAATGTTTTGGTCAGAGTTGTCACATTCAATGCCATTTAACCTGGCAGCAGTCTTGCAGACAAAAATTATCTTTTCGCACCAAAAATTGAGGCTCTAGTGATTCAAATCCCTGCAAGTTGAAACAAGTCAACTTGTTGCTTGCAGTTGTGACACTCGCACAACTTCATCACTCAACTCAAAGAAGTTGACTTGTGGCAATTACCTGTAAGTCTAAATTATATTAGGTTACCGTAATTAGAGCATTGTTTGAACCTTGTTTCAGTCAGTTGAATATTAATTTTTAGAACTGAAAAGAATTTAAAGCCAGTCAGTTTGAAAAGGGATGTAACTATAATTTGCAATGCGAGAAATGTATTTACTGCTAAACTTAACGTGCATGTAAAATATTTCTGTTCCTTTTGTAAATCTCCCCATCCAAAGCAAACATGCCACCATGATTGTTCCCAGAATTTCACTTTTTCTCACATGCCGTGCAAACTATGTAAACTTGGCAGAACAAGCAGTAATTTGGACCCATGACTGTTATCTGAGAGGCATGAGTCTATTCTCGATTTTACATCACAAACTGTTTGCATTCCTGTTTTCAAAGCAATTTTGCATTGCAAAGGAGTTTCAAAGGTAAAATTGAGAATTTGACCCATGACTGCTGGTTTTGATATGAACATTGCACATCTTGCCAGGCAGAAAAAAAAGCGAAATTTTGAGGTAAGTATGGTATTTAAACATGTTTGGTTTTGATATATTTATGATTTTAGTCGTACTTTAAAATTTGTTTTACCTTCACAGGCCGGGCAGTAGACCTTGGAATCCGACAACATCGGTAAGGAGTGAACTGTGACTGTCTCTGGGCACTGACTTTTAACCTTGACAAGGAAAAAAGTCCTGATATCACAAGAAATTCAAACAACTTAAATATTGTTCACCTTACATGTACTAGGCGTTATGGTATCGTTTTCTACAACCTCTGAACTATTCGTCAGAAGGTCGTAGGTTAGACTCTGCAAGGGAGCACTCCAATTTTTTTTTCTGAACATTCTCATCTTACCAGGTTCAAGGCTTGTTCTGACCGCTCGTTGAATTTGTTCCTGGTAGTCCCAGGTTCAGCTTCTTGGCCGCACTTTAAATAGCCAAGTGGTTTGCCCCCAGCCAGTTGGGATTCTTAACAGTTGTTGTTGACATTGTGTTCTGTCGTTTTGTTTATAGTGTTTCGTTGGCTCTGAAAAGCCCTTATGGGGAGTGGTCAATTATGTATTGTATTGTATTGTATTGTGTCATGGACAAAAATAGACACATTTCTTCATACCTTTAATGTACGTATGAGATAACTTACCTTCAGAGTTTGTCATAAATAATTAAGTTTTTACGTTAGTTGTACAGTCCTATTTATCTATCGGTGCCTCATACATGTATGTTACTTGTTAGTAAACTGTCAGTTGACAGGTTAATACCGACAGTCCTGGACTTTTGATTTGTGAAGGTTTTCAAAAATTATGCAATTTTGGATGGGGTAATTGATTCGCTTTGAAACAATACAATCATGTAGGTCTCATGCTATTAACAATGATAATTGACACTAATAATAACAATGATAATTTCATACCAAGGAAATTTGCCGACAATATTGCTTTTCGTTATGACAGGTCGCTGGTCCACCAGGGACACCAATAATGGCCAGCCCTCAAGGTCTGTAAAGAATTTTTCAAAGTTTCACCCATTAAGTCCTGAATGCACCCCCCCCCCCCCCCCCTTCCCCTTCTTCCTGGTGAGTGAAATCTTGCTCCAGACTATCAAATTGTGACCAGTTGTTACCTTTTTCAGACCCAGCAAGTACTGGAAGTGAATCCATGTATGCAATGATGAAGTCTGTCCCTGGAGGAAGCATTCCGGCGGTAATAGTTTTATTCTCTTTGCGTACATGTACATGTACATTAATATTATTTTATTTTCTATTGTCTTCCCAAAGATTGCCGCAATACCCACCCTTAGTCCTTTGTTTCCTGTCAGTGTGTTTGCCATACCGTCATACAAGTTTTTGTTTTCTGTTGCAGTACATGTACATGGGAGGTGGTCCTGAACCCCCGCTACCTCTAGGAGCCCAGGAGGCTCCTCTAGTCATGAATGGTAAGAGAGAGTTTAAATAACAAATTATGTATTTATTAACTGGAACTGGCCCCCATTGAGGAGTAAAATTGTCTGGTGTTAGACAGAATAAAATCTTTAAGTGTCAATCTTAGGAATGAAAAGATTAAGTTTGGTGCTTACTAATTCAAAGGTAGTTTTGCGTGGTTGTATGAATATGCTGCCAGGAAAAGCAGGTCTTAAGTTCAAGTGTTATGGCAATCTAAAAAGAAAATTGAGGGAAACCCGGCATTTAAATTCAAAGATAATTGATCAAGAATATTTGTTAAAAGCTTTAAAATACAAAGCACTGTATTGTGTTACTTTCCAAAATAATTGAAGCTTAATTATCTCCGAAAAATGCATGGTTATCCCCCCAATTTTCTTTTTGGATACCAAGAGCACTTCCTAAGTTTGGCTTTCTCCACATAGTTGTAAGCGGTGCCAAAATATCACTACATTAGTAAACACTACCAATAGGAAATCCAAGTATCTGGAGATGTGCAGGACGTATGTGCAATAACAATAGTACCGGTAGGCACCATCCTTAAAAGAATACAATACAATACAATACATACTTAATTGACTGCTCCCCATAGGGGCTTTTCAGGGCCAATGAAACACAACGAAACGACAGAACAGAACAACAGCAACTGTTAAGAATCCCAACTGGCTGGAGGCAAACCAGTTGGCTATTTACAAGTGCGGCTGGGAAGTTGAACCAGGGACTACCAGGAAAAAATTCAACGAGTGGTCAGAGCGGGTCTTGAACGCGGGATCTCCGGATCTCAAGGCAAGCGCCCTAACCACTGGGCCACACTTTTCCAATGAATTGATCACTAGCTTACTGGCTTAACTATGATCAGGCTAGGAATCTTGATGAAGTATTGTTACTTTTGTATAGTTCGACTCACAACCATATTTGGTAAATCATGTGACCAAAACAGAGAATGCCTAAAAACTCAGCGAGTTAACTGTTTTTCACAAATTTTTAACGCAGCAGTATGAGAACATCCTGACATAAAATAGATTTTACAAACTATTCTCAAAAAAAATTATGATGTAAAAAAGGCCCTCCTTTGATACACTTTTCAAAATATCAGTTCCTTTTTTTTTGTCGAATTAGAAATTCCATTCTACCGTTCACGAAAAAATGCCTCTTCCTTTCGTTTCCTGGGAGCTTTTACCTGTTTTTCACTGAAATGCATGGCACCTTCTGATTGAAGTAATGTCAGATTTCCATGATTGAAAAAGATTCTTTCTAGAACTATCCATGCAAGCTTTTTGTAGGGCTCTTTGACTAAAAACCTTCCTTAGCAACCATTGTCTTTCTGTAGTTAAGTGCCACCCCCCTTAAACATTCAAAAAACTCAATGTGGTGGAGGTTGATAGAATCTGTTACTCTACTCAAACCAGCTGCTTATTTAAAATTCTATTGAAACCCCTGGACTTTCAAATAATCAATGTGTTAACACTTTACTGCCATAGGGGTGCACCATTGACGAGTAAAGAGCCCTGTCTGGCATTAGACAGAGTGAAATCTAGAAGTGCCACTCATGGGTCAGGAAAGGGTTTAAATGGGGACATTTTTTGAGTGGACCTTGATGTTGTTGACCGTTTCCTGCCTGACCTGATTTGACTGTTACTGTGAAACAACCTGCACTTTCATCCTTGTTTTATTTTCAAACAAGACAGGGAATGTTGAGATACTTCTGTAATGATCAATCATTGATGATTGTAAAGTAACATTTTTGTTTCAGACTCAAACCCTGATATGGATGGCCTTCCTAAGGTATTTATACAGTAACTTTCTTATAAATTTGCTGCTTCTGTTTTGTGCAAAAAAATGCATGTAGCTTCCTTTCCTGTTATTTGCTCGTGAGGTTCTAAAAAATGGCCACTCCTTTGCTTAGCTGATACCTTTTTATGGATCTCCTCTTTTTTGTTGTTGATGCTTTCATCTTCAAGTAAACTGCAGAATACCCGACCAGTCTTGTGTTCTTGTACATAGGTCTCCGTAACGTAGAGCTCGTGGTCATGTTTATTGTTTTGTTGAAAGTTGGGTTTTTATATCACTAACTTAAACGATTTAATTTGATTTTAAAGAAGACTGCATGTCTTTAAGGAGGGAAGGGTTAATGAGCGAAATTTGATAGCGTTTGATGTAACTGACCTGTACATGTGCTTGTGTTGTCTGTAGGATAATCAGAATGATCACAATCCTGGTACCCCTGGGGAGGGGGATGGACAGTTTGGCAATTTACTGCCATTCTCACAAGATAATGTAAGTGTGTTCTTTTCTGATAATTTTAGGGTTAAAATTCTGGTCGATTGTCAATTAAGATATTTGAAGCGGGAAGCTGTAACTTAGAAGAAATCTAATGAAAAGTAAGATCGTTATCTTAGACATCACGAGGAGTATTGTCCTCATCCCATATTCGAAAAGAAAAAAGAAATATCGTTATGTTAAACATAATCAAGTGTCCTCATCCCTTAAATCAGACCCGTAATGATAGTCGGGGAGCCACAAATGTGACCCGTATGCGTTAATTGCATGAGGTAATCATTAAACCATGTGAACATTAGCACTTAAAAACTGACACGGAGCACTGTGTGAAGCTATTTTATTAAAGATTTCAGTTGAAACACATGTATAACCAGGTTTTCACCACACCTTGTTTCGATAGAGCCTGTTTTTTTACTTGAAAGGTTGAACTTTGCACATTAACAAATGCTACGTGAAAGATCGCCAAACAAATTTTGCGAAAGGTCTGGGTTTAAATTCTGTGGAGTTAGATCATGAGTAGAAAATGGTGTAGCTACCGCGCCTCGAATTTCAGACCTTGTTTCTATTTTCTTGGGGCCAAGTAGAAACAAAGGCCTGGAAAGTCAGCCTAATGAATAATAAATAATATGGTTAAATGATCCTGGGTGGAATCCAAATCCATGTTCGTCCAGCGTCAAAGACTTACAATCCGTTTTCCTTTTTCCTCCGTTATGACAACAAACATTAAATCAATAGCTGTCAAAATACACCTACAACTGTAGCAACCATACTCTATTCGCTCTCCTGCCAGACACTTGAAAAGGTTAACCCGCTCGGAAATTCTGGAAGAATGCCGTATGCGTTTGTCGTATCCTATCGGAACATTTCTTTACTTCTTTACCACGGACTGCTCTTATCAGAGCCGCAAATCTTAGAAATAGGTCAAAGTACGTCATCTGAACCCAAGGGACCATGTGACTGGTGGAATGAGAAAATTAAATGACTGACTGACAATAGTTGCTCCGTTTCCGGTGTACCGTATAAGTTGTACGGGCTCCACCCTGGATGATCACCAGAAAGTGACATTTAGGTTAAAAGGTCGAATGCGGAGGTTGTAAGCTCGAAAATTGCGGCACACGCATTTTATTTTTTTTTGAAAGGGAAGGCAACGGTGAACTTTGTGTGACTCTTCATGTCCTCGTTCGTTAAATCTGGAACACACATGCGTTTTACCTTATTCCAAAATGACTGTCATTCTGATACCCTTTTTTTGTTCAAGTCATTTCCAGATGCCTCTGATCAAAATTCAGAAAGTCAGTAAATAGCGGCCATTTTGGAATTAGGCCAATGAAACATGAAGATGTATAGCTTTCATTTCCATATTAATAATATAAATTGAAAAAAATTGTCAATTCTGATTGTCTAAGAGAAATGCAGTTTTCAGGTGACACAGCGCAGAAAATAAGCAATTCTTTGCAAAAACAAGTATGAAACCAAGCATTCTGATTGGTCAGTGAGCAAAGACAGTCACAAAAAGCCAATCAAATCCGAGCCCTAGATGTCGCAGTTTTTGCGTAATTGCGTGATACTCTGCTTAACCATTCCGACTTTTTTCATGTATATTTTTAATAAGTAATCATGAATTATAAGTAATCACATGATTTTTCTTGTGCTATTTGGAATACATAAGAATTTTTTTTTTCGAAGACTACAGATTGCACTCGCCCTACGGGATCTTGCAATTTTCACCTTTGAAAGAATTTATTATTGCTTATTTTTTCATTACGTCATCGCGGCCATGTTGGTGGACAAGAACAAAAGATCTCTCATTTGCTCCTTTTGTTCTTCCACCAGCACTTGTACTTCACATCATTGTTATCTTCGTCTCTAAGAAATATATAATAACCCAAGTTATTCGCGCATTTTGATTGTTTCTTGCCTATGATCTATTAGAGGACAGACGCACGATTGACGTCACCATCTCAAAGTTTTCCGAATAAAGTTTAATTCTTTATTATATAAAACAAATAGATTCCATGTTGCCGTGCGTCTGTTCAGTAATAGATCACAGAAGACGACGTCAAACTGTGGTAAGAACATCAGTGACACATTCGGCTATCGCCTCGTGTGCCAATCTATTTGTTAATTAGCCTGCTTGCAGGCAGTTGATGTACTTTTCTTTAGAGAGGGTGTGAAAACATAACCTTTTCACATTCTCTCTAAGGAAAGTATGCCTGATCGCAAGTTATTGTCGCCACGAAACACGTATCAGAGGCCATATTGGAAGAGTGTGGAAAAGGTCTTGGCCGGATGACAAAACGACGGGTTGTGGAGTGAGAAGAGCGGAGAGAAAAACCGCCTGTCCGAACACTAGCCTTTTCTCGGTAGCTGCGTCCATTAGCGGACGCGGCTTTCTAATTGGTTGGCTCAAATGGTTTAAATCTCTCCGCTCTTCTTACTCCCCAACCCGTCGTTTTGTCACCCGGCCCAGACCTACCCCACGCTCTTCCAAATATGGTGTTTCGTGGCGACAACAACATCTACCACCTGCAAGCAGGCTATTAGGTCATGGTCATTCATTCATTCATTCATTTAATTTGTTATTGTTATTGATTAATTATTTAATTAATTAATTTACATGAGATCACGCACTTGGGCCAATACATTGCGTTCTTCACTGAATGCGGCTCGTAACTTGAACAAGCAGCGTTCAATGCTCTGGTGGTTAAATGGGAGAAACCTTTTTAAGAGATGCAAAATGAGTGTCAACTGTATTTAGCACTGGGGTACAAATTGGGGACACTTGACAGAAATCAAATCCAATTTAAAACCTCTCGGAGGGTAGTAGAGAACCAACAAACTTTCCAACTCTGATTTGAAACACGAAATGTTGTTTGCTTCTGTGAAAGTTGGGTGACCAACAAATAGGCAACATGTTCTCGAGAGTGGAATTGCGATAATCATATAATATCACCCAGCGTTGAATATATGATAATCATAATTGCATGCCATATGCACTGGTCTAAGTCCCAGGACTTGTAGCAGATAAAAAGAAAAAAAAGGTAAAAGTATTCCCTGGACAGGATTTGAACACGAAGCTTCGGCTTAGAGGAACAGCTTCTATTCACTAGACCACGATGAACAAGTTACAAAGTTTCTTCAATACGTATGTGTTATTTGTTGCCTGTTATCTAGATTAGGATCACAATAATTCATCAATGATTGAGCCTTAGCGCTAATTTCAAAATGGTTAGCTTTGTTTTAAGTGTGGTCGGACCTTTTTCGTTAGTTGTCTAAAATAAGTTCTTAGCGAGTGTTATCGCACGTTAAAAGCCCGGTCTTATCACAAATAAATTAGAATGTGTTTAAAAATGTTGTCTATGCAAACGGTGACTAGGTGGTTTAGTGGTTCAGGGCGGTGACAGGTGAGCTAATAATCGTAGCTTCCAGTCCCGAGTCCGGATATCTGGGTTGAATTTTAAAGAAAAAACGTTCAATTCACAGAATTCCTTTCCAACTGTCAGTGTCATGAAATAATGTTAATTGTATATTCAAAGCCGGTTGATACTATATGATTATCGTTATAGCAGTCTCGAGGATGACTTGAAATTGGCCAGTTTCGTATTCTCGCGGTTAGACTGAATCTAGCATGAAATGGAGGCTAATGCAGGGGAAATAATATGAAAAGATTCCCTCGCCACACATTTGCCTTCACTTCATGCTCGATCCGACCCAACCGTTAGAATACGAAACTGGCCTAATCCACGCCTTGAAAACAACCATAGGTCATCTGACGCCATAACCACTTGTAAAAATGATTCATACGTTCATCACACTTCTTTTGTCGTTTGGTTGAACGTACTCTAATCCCCACGTGCACCATGCTCCTCGCGGTCTGTGGCAGTGTCCTGTTTGCTGACCGCTCGGAGTGCGTGCACAATCGTGCCCCCACCCTTTTTTTTCTCCATTCGTGTCACCCCATGCGGTGGTTTGTAATACTTTAATTCTTATTTGTTTGCAGACATTTCCAAGTTAGAGTACTGACCCCTAACTGGCTTTTAAAGTGAGTTTATGAATTATGTAAACGTTGATAGTACGTAAACATTGAAAGCATGAAATTGTGTTTTATCCGTGGTTAGAGCTTACAAATGACTTATGGTTGACAAAATGGGCCGTCCTAAATTTGCAGTCAAGGGACTTAAGTGTTCCTCCTACAATTGAATATACCGGCGTATGTTTTTTTCTGAGCGCACTTTTTTCAATCCAAGTTTGTAGTGACCTCATTAGTTAGTGGGATGGCCCTTCGGTTTATTACCATTGTCCAAGTGATCAGGGATGGATTTATAAAGCTTTCTCAAAATCATTAATAATTCACCAACCAAGTCGACCAATCACAGGATGTATATACCACATCACGTAGATGTATTCTCATACGTAGCCCAATAAAAAAGTTGATGAAACCTTAGAGATCTAGATACGATATCCAACTCTCTTATAATTTTTCTCTGCCGTCTCTAGCAAGAAAAACAAAACGAAACAATAGTCGGCCAGTTCGAGAATTGAACCAAGAACTCGTGCTTCGTTTTTTGAAATTCAAAGCATTAAGTACTCTGCCTTCGGTGTTGTGCTTTCATCTGTTTGTTAGTGTTTGGAACCTCGGATGAAACATTCCCACTCGTTATTGATATGTTACTTCTAATACGATCCAACTTGATCAGCGTCCTCGCAGATGTTGGTTCGTGTTGAACTTATCGACATCCTTTAGCCAAATATTGACACGGTTGCTTTTACCTCTCCATCTGTCTTTCATCGGAAAAGACAACGTTCTTCCATTATTCGTCTACAGTCGATGTCATGTGCACTAACCAAATAAATCCAAATCTGCAGTTCCTCAGGAGAAAAAAAAAACTGTCAGGTCGCAAAAAGAATATTCAATTTAGTTTCCTCTGTGCTAATTCCACGAACAGGAAATGGCACACACTTCTGGACAGATAAACACTATGCTGTTTTCAAAGAACTATCACAATGCAAAGCAGTCTATGACGTCAACCCGGTATTAGGCTCGTTCCTCTTCTTCGGTCGTAGATCGAATTACAGCTTTTAGGGGCCTCTAATACTGTGTTCACACTTGGCCGAAACATGATTAGTCTGATCACGAATGAAACATGTTTCGTTATGAAAAGTGTTCACATCAGACAGTGCAAGGCGCGAATCATGGTTGAAACATGATTATTCTGAGCATGATTGAAATAACCTCGCGAGGTAGTTTCAATCATGATCCGACCAAACACGTTCAAAATGGCGGATTCATGCGAGAGGAGGTAAGTGCCCAAAAGAACCAAAATTGAAGCCATTAGGAGGCTAAATGTCTAGTTGCAATAAATATAACGGCAATTACCGGCGATTGTTACAGATGAGCTTGTGGAAAACGGAATATCTTGTAACGAAGAAAGCGCAAATGCCGTCTCCTCGTTAAACGCTGCATAGTCCTCCTCCTCCGAACGTCTAGAAATTTAACACTAAACGAAAGAATGAATGCAACTGTTACAGAAGTTTCCAGCTCCAATCTACAGCTGAAATGTAAAAAAATTACGCGAGTGTCATGAAACAGCATAAGTTACACAAACATGCATGAAACGTGTTTCACACGGACATCTGGTGTGAACGACCCAATAAAAAACATGTTTCGGCGAAGCATGTATCCATGAAACATGTTTACTCTAATCATGTTTCGGCATTAATTTTAACACAGCTTAAAGCAGTGACTTTGAAGGAGAGAGTATAGCGAACCAAAAAATTAATGTTTGACCAGTGCAGAGACTTGTTAAGTAGGGAGGGCAGTGCATGGGGCAGTGTAGAAATATCTCGGAATCGAAAGCTCCTTTTTAGTTTTTGTTTGTTCGTTTTATTTAACGAGAGCTTTAATTTCCTTTCAGGATCACTGTGAATCGGTTGCGATCTTAAAGATCAAAGAAAGCATGCAAGAAGAAGCAAGAAGATTTGAAAATGTCGATGGAACGACGGACCATCAAGGAGAGTTTTTCATGCAATAACAGCTAGAGAACCTTCGCCTTTGTATATTTGCCAACCACTACCCAAAGATTTGTAGAAAACAACTGTACTTGATCTACGGAGTTTGCAGTGGGAGAACAACCCCGCTATCGCTAAACGCCTTCTTCTCTTGTGCCAGGGAAGACGAGTCCAAAGTAGATGTCTCTAAATTAA
>NC_090890.1:53418225-53435725 GCF_036669925.1 Montipora capricornis | reverse complement strand
ATATGTTTTCGTCTGTAAGTCATAGAAGGTAAGAAAAAGTCTGGTTATTTTATAAGCCACGCGTGGCTAAATCGGTTTACTTGGTGTGGACACAGCAGTGTACGATTCAGTTACAGCTTCAAAACTTTCATGGTTCATTAGAACTTTCTCAAGTATTTGGTATAGGACAGAAACTTCTTATTATTTCTGTTAAAAGGAAAAATAAAACGCAAGATGGCAGGCTCTGTTGTACTCTACTTGTATCTTAACGGATGCCTATCTGAAAGTCGATATTTGAGGTGGCTCATGTATTGGCCGAGATTTAAGGGTAAGTTTCATAACTGGATTCACACCTTAGTTAAACATTTTCGTTTGAATTATGATTGGTATTTGTGCCCTCTTCTCATCCATTTTTAATGATTTATTCAGTATCCCCATTCAACCTTCGCCATTCATTTTATATGGGTTCATTTTTCAATAATTCAGTTTATATTGAGAGCTGTTTGCATAAGAAAAGAGTTTAATCACTTTGTGATTCGGGACTGCCTTTTATCAACATAAACCCTTGAATTTTATTCCATGATCTAAACGTTCATTTTCCCAATTCGTGCCATAGTTTTTTGTTGGACAGTCATGAGAACTTAGTGTTATATTATATTAAGATCAATTTGAAACCTCTTTAGCTGATAACAATGTTCATTCTCAATACAAGCTTGACTGACATTTCATAGAAACTGTAAAGAGAATTTACATACCCATCACTTCTGGGAGTCAAAGAGTTAAACAGAACATAAAGCGGAATTCATTCACTCGATTTGGCTCTCATTTACTATGATATTAAGCGCTTATGATGATCTACAAGCTCAGTGTGTGAAGAAGGGGTTAGTTGTCTGAGAAACTGTGACCGGGAGAGTGAAAGATACTACCACCGTAAAGTAACGACCGAGTTAAACCATTTTTACATCGCATAGGAATTTCGGTTGTTGATCCTTTTTCCCACTTTTCCGCCATATTAATTTTGGGTTCTCGTCTTGTTGTTTTCCTGGCTCCACCGCAATGATGCTGGAGTACAAGGCCTCCGATTTCGAGACTACTTGTGAATTGAGGAAGAAGCCGGGTTTTTCAGTCCTCCCCTTCCCATTCCCCGACAACGCCTGCTACGCAGGCTTTTGCGGCTTTCTGTGTTTCCTTGGTGTATGAAAAAACCGCAGACCATCATGTTATTCGTGTAGAAGTTCAGGAGGTTTTAATGGCGTGTCATGGGTGTTGCTGCAGCTGTGTGATTTGTTTTCGTAATCACGATTCGCTGAAGAGGTCGGCTAGTTTTCTCCTTGTTGCACCTGTGTAGACGTTTTTGCATAGTGTACTGGCTATTCAGTGGATGACATTAATGGAATTAAATGTGATGTGGTCGGCGATGCTTATTTCCCTTTCGTAAACGGTCGTTGCCATTTGAAACGGTCGATGCCATTTTTTAGCTCTGAATTACACTCATTAGGTCTAAGAACTCAAAAGGTTGCGGTTACTGGGAGTTGTTTCTCGCTGGTCATATGAGTTAGGGTTCGGGTTAGGGTTCTGTTTAGGGTGAGGGCTAAGAACCCGAGTTCGGACTCTTTTTTTCCTCCAGTTTTTCTTTTATAAATGTTTTTTTTTCCTTTTTTGTCTTAATTTTTGTTAATACTTTTTCTTAGTTTGTTTCTTTTAATTTTCTTTGAAGTGAAGTGTGTAGTTGACCGTTTAAATGGCATCGACCGTTTACGAAAGGGAAATTTGCGTCGGCGATTTTGTGCGTTCATTTTGGTCCTGAAATTTTGTCCATGTTTGTTCCATAAAACGGAGGAGTTTTTGAATCAGGAGCTCGCATTTAAAGATTTCCAAAAGCCGAAAAGTCCTGGAAGAAAAATTTATTTTCCAACTTGACGTTCTCGATCCCTTTGGAATTAATGAGCGCGCTTCATTCAGCTTAGTTATTCGCATTTCTCGTTGCCATGACTCCACCATAAAGGCATAGCACTCCAAATCCCATATAACCTCAACAAGCGACAATTCCTCATTTCGCTCTGCCACAAGGCTAACCGCTGAAATGGTCATCCATCCAATCTTTTTGCGGTGGTAATTCGACCTTAATCACCTTGTCTTAACGCAAAAATTTTCCTACGAGCTTGTATTGTGTTGTTTGCAAATAGGAATACAACTCCGTTCTCTTCTTAAGAACTGCGAGTTTCCCTTTCTAAAACTTATACAGATTGGAAATACCTCTTACTAACCGAGTTCGAGGTCCGTACTGTAAGTTACGGACCGAGTTTTTTCCCGTTGATTTATGGCCCAAGCGCGAAGCGCGCGGGCCATAAATCAACGGGAAAAAACGAGGATCCGTAACTTACAGTACGGACCGAGAAAACGAGGTTAGTAAGATATTTATTATATCTCTGAGGTTAACCGGCGCGCGGGCAAGGAAACTAGTCAAAGTGAAGCGGAAGGTTCAACTGCCACAAAGAATGCCGTGCCAAAATCCCAAAAACTAAATCTTCTTGACTGTTAAGTTTGAAATAGTTGCTTGCAAGATTCAAACAGTTTCCAGTACAAGTTTATGCAACAGAAATGACATGAAAAACTCGCTAGATGATGTTTTGTCGAAATTTTAAATTTAGCGGGCTGTACAGCGGGCCGTACAGCTGGCCGTACGGTAGAATACGGCCTGCTAATTTAGCCCATTACCGCGCGCGTACTATCTGAGAGATATAATAAAGTTCCATATCACTGCAGCGGGCCGGGCCATTTGGTACATCGCCCATTGTGATTATAGCTGAGTTCGATACACTTTGCCGCGACTCTGAAAGAGCCTGTGAGGGAGGGAGTTTCGCGTGCATATATATTTCTCTTTTCCAATTCAATTACTGGAGAAATGTGCCTCCCCTCAAAACGACTTCGTCACTAAGGGAACTCGTGCTTTTGTTCTCCTTTCATCATGCGAATAATTTTTCAGCTCAGTTTGTTCCCATTTGATTGCTTCCACTCAGTGTTTTGTTGAAGCCACCTGTGTTTTCTGACTTCCTCAGTTTAAACCTAAGAACAGAATTTACTATTAGCAGGTGCTAGTTGAACCCCAATGATTGGAATTACGTGTATTGGCCTCCACAGACGAGGCAAGTTGTCATAGACGACTGTTTACTGTCGACAAGTTAATTAAATCGACAACTTTTGATGCCAGGAAATGCGTTTCCACGAACTAAAAGTTAAGTTGTCGGTAACAAAAAGATGAGGAACCACTTGCTTTAACAAATCATTTGCGTCGCTGGTAAATAGAGTTTAGTCATCGACAACATGCTCACAGGCGGGAGAAACTGAGGGAGTTTTCGGTAACAAAACGACCGCGTTTTTCCACTTAAGTCCAGGTTTGACCCTAATTAGATGCACGCCCAATTTTGACATCCAACACAAAGTGTCCCTTTAAGGACGTTCGCGCCAAAATCTTCCTACGGTGAGATTTTCTTCATTTCTCGCCTAGAGTTAGGTCATAAAGTACTTACTCCAAAAATGAAAAAAAAAATTGGGGTCACCGACTTTGTTTCGGAGAAAATGGCAGTGGAAAAATGCCTTAATTTCGAGAAATCGGTCATAATAGCGAGATGTAGGCTCATCTGCTCATCCATCGAAAATCATAAAAATAAACTGTTGGAGTGAAAGTTTCCGTGCATAGGTTTTTAGGAGTGAGATTTTTAGATAATTGTATGCCACTAGGGATGTGGTAAACAGTAGAGTTCATCCTCGACGAGCGTTTTCGTAAGCTCTATCCGTTGCAACCACTACCAGAATTCAATGGCACGAGGAAAGAAAATGTTAAAAAAAGATAACTTCTTACGGTGAGAATTTGTTCATTTCATGGTATGTTGGAGATAGTAAGTAAAGGAGGGGATGCATGATTAAAAAAATAGGGGTCACCGATGATCTGAACGAGTAAAATCGATGTGATTTTTCAAAGCTCTTGGAAAAGTTCGTTTGTCGCGCTTTTGCGTGACCTGTCGGGGAAGAACTGGAACCCAAGAGATGATTGATCGTTGAAGGGATGATAGGTTTTTACCCTCCCCCGCCCGCAAAAAAAAAAAAAAAACTTTCTCAAGCATAGCAACGAAGTTTTTAGCAGGTGTCATCTTTATTAATTTGGTTAGTGTTTTGTATAATATCTCTCCATTGCCGTCATGCTGATCTTCTTTAGTGTGCTTTTTGTGAAATTTAATCGCTGGTTTCCACGCAGGTCCTCACCATTCCAGCGGATGAGGACGAAAATACTGCTCTATTTTCACGAAAGTAAAGAAAAAGAACTTTAAAAACATGCATTCACTTTGAACTTAAGTTCGTAGGGTAATAAAAACATTAAAAAGAAACAGCCCCATTAAATTTACGCAACGGTTCGTCCTCGAGTTTTCCAAACTTTCAGCCACTAGTCTACTCGATCAGCTACCTTTTCCAGAGCTTTTCCATCCTCCCGCTCACTTCTCTTTGAAGTTTCATGGTGATTCGGAAATAAATGTGCCATTCTTTTGCCGGCCTGGAATATTTTCCTCGGCGTTTTTGTCGCCATGTTATTGTTATTTTGACTGATGCTTGAAAAACTTGTATGAAAGTCAAGTAGACTAGCGCACGACTGATAAAACCTAGCGAATATCAGTCGTGCAGTAGTCTACTTGACTTTCATAAATATTTTAAATCAATTTTGACTGATCACGATCTTCTCTGATCCAACGTTGTGCAAGACTTATCGTCCACGGTTTTTGCAAAGGTTTTAAAACCTCAACTTCACTAATGCTCGAAGTAATGCGTGACATTTTACAGTCGCGTTACCTGCGCAGTAACGTTGCGCACAAACAATTAGCGCGAACGTCCTTAAGTCTAAGCATTTGCTAACTATTTTCAAAAATGAAGTAAGCGTAAAGGTTAGCGTTATTTTTAGCTTTGGGTAAATGCAGCAGTTAATCTTTACTTAAAGAGCAGCATTTGGGGGACACTTTGTGACATAAATTGTCTGTATTCTGAGACACAAGTGATGTTGATGTTGGCGAGAAGGGGAAGGGGACACTGCTTGACGCTTATTGAAATCCGTGTGCATCTAATTAGGTCAAACCTGGACATATCTCTGATCAGCGAAACCTTTACAAATATTTCCAATCTTCACACATAGTTGGATCTTTGACACTCTGTATAGAGACCCACCAGACACTGCGTTCGAAGATTCCGAAATTACATTTCTTATTCTTTTCGATTCTTAACTGTCTGAGAAAAATGATTATTAGATAAATAGATTAGTTTAATTATTTTTCTTTCTCTTAGTGAATGTGCTGACTGACAAGGGTTGGTCATGTATCGTACACAACAAGCTACTGGAGGTTAACATTTTTACCACAATTGCTTGTAATCTCTCAATCTGATTGGCTAATTTTCCGTTGTCGATACGACAACGTTGTCCGTTGTCCGTTGTTGTCCACAACATTTTGACCACTGTGCTGACGAAAATCGTCGTTGATAAGAGTACAGACAACACTGAACCACTTTCGATTTGTTAAATTTATCCCTCGGGTCTTAGTTCCCGGCCGTAACAACTATTGAAACCGTTTGACTGATTAACCATCTTACCTTTTACTTTCAAATGAAGCTTCGAAAAATTAAATTGACAGCAATTATTGTAAGACTTTGGTCTTACAATATTCTTTAACACGAGCAGCTAGCCGCTAAAAAAAGTTAGTTTTTCTTTCCGTGATCGTTGATCTTGCGATGGCGCTTTATCGCGACATTCGTTGGTTTACTTAAAGATGCATTTTTCATCTCGTTACTGCATTGTGTCTGGGGTGAGTCCGATCTCATCTTTAGTTAGTCACGATTATATATGAAAGCCTGCAAATACGGAATCTTGTTGGGGAAAAAAGAGGCGCGAGTTAGATTATGCACGATAAAAAAATGGAAGAGGCGAGGTAGGTAATGCTAGATGCAAGATATAGAAAATTCGGGATAAAGATGCGAGGTGCTAGGTACAAAATGTTAATTAAAACGGCTCTCCATGATAGGTATCGAAGAATCGAGGGAGGGAAGTCTTTAAAACAGGGAATCTCTAAAACGGGGAAAATAATTCCAAAATGGGGTATCTCTAAGACTGGTGATCCTTAACAGGAAAAATTATTAAAGATCTGGCCCCAGTTGTTCGAAGGATGGATAGCGCTACGCACTGGATAACTCACTATCCACTGGATCACTCAACTCAATTGGTTTCGCTAGTGTTTATCCGCTGGATAATGATTTATCGGATGGATGAATTAAACGTTTTCCACCTTTTAAACAACCGAAGACTGATCTACAGCAAATTCCTGCACAATATTGGCTCTCTTAACAAGAGTTTTTGTAAGGTTCTGAACTGCACAGTACTTTTTCAGCGGGCTCTTTTGCTCGGTAGAATGCGAAAAAAAAATTTGTTTTAAACGCCATCGTCTTGAACGACAATTTGCCTTCTAGCGGAGACTGCAAGAAATTACAAAACCTAGCAAGTTCTCAGTTTTGCATTTACCGGCATCAGGTAAAGGAAACTTGATTTCATCCCATACATGTTAATTTAACCTGATCTGGCTGCCGTGTGAATACATTTTCAGTGTTTTTTTCTCCATCTCCAACAGTCTTTGGGAGAATTTGGCTTTATATTTGGTCTTTATAATTGTCGTTAGTATAAATGCATAGGTGATTACACAAAATCGCGCGCTCTCATTGGCTCGCTATCTCGGATTATCAGCCGATAATCACCTCGACGGACAAAATGGCTGCCAGTAGTCGTTTTGCCACTGTAAGTGGAGATGATTTTCGCGTTGAAATGTTTTTTTTCTCTCTGTTTTGAAATAATCACCTGTGTAGTTATACTAAAACAATTATTCGCCTCAGGCTCAGTGATTATCGGTAAATATTCACCTCGACTTCTTCTCGGTGAATATTCACCGATAATCACTTCGCCTTCGGCGAATAATTGTTAATTATCCACGCGCGGAACATTGCAGACAAACATGATTATTCCATAGATAGATTAGTTTGTTTTCCTTCTTGTTTTAAATACACTAAATTACTACAAATACTAAATTTCAAGGGTTGGTAAAGAAACTGGCTATTCACAAGAGTGAATTAGGCCCGTTTCAAACGTCGAACTTTTCATGTATCAAATCTAATGCAAATGAGCGAAAACAATAGATTTTTTTCATTTGCATTAGATTCGGTACATGAAAAGTTCGACGTTTGAAACAGGCCTTAGATATTCTAATTCTTCCTTCTGCCCTTTGCATTAAACTGCCCTCAGGAACTATTAAACATTTTTACATCTTAACCATGAGTCATCTTACCTTTTAGTTCCAAATAAAGTGTTCCGAACATTAAATTGACAGCAATTATTGAAATACTTAAGTTTAACACGAGCAGCTGGCCGCTAAAAGAAGTTAGTTTGTCTTTCCGTGGTGTTTAAACTTACGATGGAGCTTTATCGCGACATTCGTTGGTGTAAAGTTGCATTTTTCATCTCGTTACTGCATTGTGTCTGGGGTGAGTCCGATTTCATTTTTAGTTAGTCACGATTACATATGAAAGCCTGCAAATACGGAAGCTTGTTGGGGAAATAAGAGGTGCGAGTTAGAAAATACGCAATTAAAAAAAAAAAAAAAATGCGAGAGGGAAGTTAAGAAATGCGAAATGCAAGATATAGAAAATCCGTTATGAAAAAATGCAAGGTGCTGGGTACAAATTGTTAAATAAAACGGCTCTCTATAATAGGTAACGGAGAATCGAGGGAGGGACGTCTTTAAAACAGGGAATCTCTAAAACGGGGAAATTCCAAAATGGGGAATCTCTAAGACGGATGATCTCTGAAAGGAAGAAATATTAAAGATCAAATCTACTGCAAATCCTTTACAATATTGGCTCTCTTAAACGGCACAGTACCTTTTCAGCGAGGCTCTTTTGCTTGGTAGAATGCGGGAAAACTGAAAAAAAAAACTTATGTTAAACGCCATCATCTCGAACGACAATTTTCCTTCTAGCGGAGACTGCGAGAAATTACCAAACCGTAGCTAGTTCTTTTTGCATTTACTGGCAAAGGAGACTTATGTTTCATCCAGGTTGATTGAACCTGATCTGGCTGCTGGGTCAATATATGTTAGTTGTTTTTACTCCAACCCGAACGGTCTTCTTTGTCGTTATCTACTGGACATCACAGACAAACATGATTATTCAGTAGATAGGTTAGGTTGTTTTCCATTCTTGTTGTAAATATACGCAATTACTTCAAATACTAAATTTCAAGGGTTGGTAAAGTAACCGGCTATTCCACAAGCTACTGCATGGAATCTATAATTTACAAATTAATTTTATTGCTCTGTCCTTGGGATGTAAACTTTTGCAGCAAGGAACTATTAAATATAGTTTACGTCATAGAAAATGCGGCGTACGGGGTTTTATTCACGAGTTGTTTGTGAATACAACCCCGAACAAAGCACTTTCTATGTCGTGAGCTGTTTATTACACATAGGACGAGAATTTTCCTTGAAATAGTTTTCTGAACGCAAATTAGAAACAAAAATTCACTAACAATAGAACCAAATGCAAATTTAATTTCAACGTACGACATGCACGAGCTGCACGAACGATTGGCTTGGAAAGGCCTTTACGCTATCTTTGATTGGTTATACTTCCACACGTGAAAGAGCTGTACGCTATTCTGATTGGCTGTAGAGGCTTTTTTTTTTTTTTGACATGTGAATATAAAGCGTATAGATTTAAGTACAAATGATCTTTATGGAATAATTGAATTCTCATTTTATGTATAATAAACAGTTTAACATGTTAGACATGAATCATCTTTAAGTTACCTTTTAGTTTCAAATATTAAAAGCTACGAAATCATCGTGATATTAAATTGACAGCAATTATTGAAAAAAACTTTAGTCTTTTTATTAACACGCAGAGCTGGCCACTAAAACTAATTTGTTTTTCCGTGTTTATTCATCTTTCGATGGTGCCTTATCGCGACATTCGCTGGCGTAAAGTTGTATTTTTCATCTCGTTACTACATTGTGTCTGGGATGTGTTCGATTTATCTTTAGTTACTAATAGTTGTGATTATCTGTGGAAGCCTTTAAAGCACATAAGCTTGTAGCGGATATGCGGCATGAGAGATGCGAGTTAGAAAACTCTTGACGCAAAGGAGAAAATGAGTGATAAGGATTAGAAAATGCAAGATGAAAAATGCGAAATGCGAGGTGGAAAATGTGTGATAAAATATGAAAGATCCTAGTTAGAAAGTGCAATTTGCGTCTTTCTCACTGCGTTCGTACGAAGGAAAATAATTTTCCTTCTCCAGTATGCTGACGCATAAAACACACTACAACAAGGTAAAGGCAGGCAGAGTGCGAACACTTGCCTGAAGTACAACCAAACTTCACAATATATGTGACAAAAAATTATGTAAGCTTATTTCTATACTTAAAAAAGCATACAAGAATGAAAAAGAAAATAAATTTACAAAATTAGCGTAAAGAAAAGACTGTCCATGAAAACTGAAAAAACACTGTCAGAAAAACTAAGATACGGATATAGATAACAGATACAGGTCGTACTAGACTAGCAAAATATGGCAAGCAATGTGGCAACAAAGAACTAGAGCCTAAAACGAGGGAAAAAATCTTGTTAACTGCAATCTACTTTCTAAAGGCTCTTCCGACTTCGCACCCCGCGCGCCAGCGCTAGACAACACCAACAACATAATCTGGTGCGTGACTCGTGCATGGTGCCTTCGGACAGACAGGACCAGCGCTTTATTAACCAAACTAGTCTTACACTGTGAACGAACTTGTGAAACCATATTGACAAAATATGAACATCAATGTGCAAGTACGAATATAGTTGACAATAGCCTGAAAAATGTATATAGAAATGTATCTACAGGAAATGTATTATATAGATAACCGTAGTCAAAAAATTTAAGTGCAGGGGCAGTTACATGAGTGAAAAAATTCGCATAACAGGAAACTAGGAGAAACCTACAGAAAATACACCGGTGATACGTTGCCCGATACGAAAACCCGGGGTAAAAACCCAGTGGGAAAAAAACCCGGGAACTTATTCCTAGATCGAGTGCAACGCATTTCAGCTCCGAGGATTAGAACTTTAAGTTTTCTAACTGACATAGAGTTAGGTTACAGTTCTTGGTGGCTGTCCAGAAGGCAAGATAGTGAAAACTAGAAATTCTACTTCTTAAACCGAAGTGATTAGCATATAATATATGCAGTTACATAATCATGAACAAAAGGTTAATACGAAATCAATTGTTCAAAATATCTGAAGCCTTATTTCAGAAACATTGTGAATACCTTGAATTATAGTTATGCTACGAACCGTAAAGAACACGCTTTCCAACTACTCTTTGTTCCGTTGGAAAGCATTATTTAACGTATATATTCTTAGCTTGTTCGGATCTCCAGCGACCGTGGAGCATAAGTAATCTGTCTGTCTGGGTAGATTTTTGGCTATAAAAGTCGCTCCACCAGCCCTGAGACTATGAATGCTGAAGCCTTTCAAATCTATGCCTATGGCTGACAGGGTTTCTTTAATTAGGTCCCTGGCCCTAGTATAACTAAGCTTATTAGAGCACCATAGGTACATATTGGTTCTCTTGACAAACCGTACTGCCCTAAAAATATAAACTGAGGAGTTTGGAACGATTCTAGCGGAAGCAAAATAGCGACAAAGAAGAGCGTGGGGACAGGTAATGCCCCCAAGCTTGGAAATAAAGACTTTGTTGCCTTCCCTGTATTGATCGGTTTTGCTAGACTTGACGAGAATTTCTAAATACTCAGTATGTATTGTGAAGTCTACGGCCTGTATTTCAATAACACGCTTATTCTATCTTTAGTTCGTGACGATTATATATGAAGGTCTACAAATACGGAAGCTTGCTGGGGAAGTAAGAGTTAGAAAATGGGCGATAAAGAAAATGAGAGAGGCGATTTATGAAATGCGAGTTCATCCCTGTTGCTTGAACCTGATCTGGCTGCCGGGTCAATATATTTTCCTGAGTGTTTTTTTTTTCTCCATCTCGAACAACAGTCTTTGGGAAAAATTGGCTTTATATTTGGTCTTCATTATTGTCGTTATCCACTGGACATCGCAGACAAACATGATTATTCAATAGATAGATTAGTTTGTTTTCCCTTCTTGTTGTAAATATACTAAATTACTACAAATACTAAATTTCAAGGGTTGGTATAGTAACCTATTTACCAAGCTACTAGAATCTATAATTAAAAATTACTTGTACGGCTCAGTCCTTGGGATTAAACTTCTGCAGCAACTTGAACTATTAAACAGTTTTACATGTTAATCATGAGTTACATTCCCTTAAGTGCCAAATAAAATTACGAAATACGAAATTGACAGCAATTATTGAAAAAAACTTTAGTCGTAATATTGATTAGTATAAACACACAGGTGATTATACAAAATCGCGCCCTCTCATTGGCTCGCTATCTCGGATTATCAGCCGATAATCACCTCAAGGGACAAAATGGCTGCCAGTAGTCGTTTTGCCACGGTAAGTGAAGATGCCAAATGTTTTTTTTTCTCTTTTTTGAAATAATCACCTCTGTATTTATACTAAAACAATTATTCGCCTCAGGCTCAGTGATTATCGGTGAATATTCACCGATAATCACTTCGTCTTCGGCGAATAATACTTAATTAACACGCACAGCTGGTCGCTAGACGAATCTAGTTTGTCAGTTCCTGTCAAGTTTCATCTTGCGATGGAGCTTTATCGCGACATTCATTGGTGTAAAGTTGTATTTTTCATCTCGTTACTACATTGTGTCTGGGAAGTGTTCGTTTTCATCTTTAGTTAGTCATGATTAGATATAAGCTTGTAGGGGACATACGGCATGAGAGATGCGTGTTAAAAATCGCGTGACTCGAGATAAAAAATGCGTTATGCGAGTTAGAAAATGTGTGATAAAATACGAAAGATCCTAGTTGGAAAATGTGAGATAAAAAAGGCGGGATGGAAGGTAGAAAATCCTGTTAAATAAAAACGGCTGTCCAAAACAGGGAACGGCAAATTGAGCCGAAGGCAAACTGACAGTGGGGAATCTCTAAAAGGAAAAATTATCAGAGATCTGATCAACTACAAATTCTTTACAGTGTTGACTTCATTAACAAGAGTTTCCCTAAGGTTCTGAACTGTACTGTGTAGCTCATTCACAATACCTTTCAAGCGGACCTTTTTTTTGTTTCTAAAATATGACAAAACCGTTTTAAAATTCCCTTGACCTATCACATCTTGAACAACTATTTCTTCCAGTAAGTTTTTTTTTTTGCCCTTACTGGCAAACGCCAAAGGAAACTTGAATTATCCATGTTGACTTAACATCTGGCTGCCGAGTCAATATCTTCAATGGTTTTCCCTCCATCTGGAAGAATCCTTGGGAGAATTTGGTTTCAGTTTCCTTTGGTTTTCATATTTTTCATTATCCACTTTACATCTGTTTCGTAATGGTTTCTTTTTGTTGCTACAGTTATATGTCAAAAACTGTATTACACAAGTTGCATTAAAGAATTGACCTTAAAACTAACCGAAGACATTAGGAGGCATCTTAGGACTCTATATATTGTCATCAATATTAATGCCATTAAACACTAGTGTTTCCAGTTTTATCAAAATTCTTCGCGAAGGAGCTGTTAAAAATCGTATTTTAAAATAATTGGAAGCTACCAAAATATTGTTTAGTAGGCAATCGGTTTCCGGGAGAGTTATTCCACATCTCATTCAATAAGCGGAAACACTTAGTCCAAATGAATTATGAGCGATCGCAACAGAGGACGCTCAATGATACTTCGTTGATACTTCGTTATCTGTATTGATGATCTTTCTTGGGGAGTTGCTTCAATAAAATTTTTGTTTTTCTCTTTGCTGACGACCCCAATTTCTTCTTTAAGCCTTGTGATCCAAGCGCGTTAATTGAAGAATTGACTGAATATTGAACTTGAAACTGTCTCGCACTGGTTTAGGTCTCTTAATATTGAGAAAACCAAACTCATATTTTTTAGACCTATGCCGAGTGTTTTAGGTCATGTAATTGAACAAGTTTAAAGTACAAAATTTCTAGGTGATTATTAATTTGGAGACTCATGTAGACTTTCAAACATAGTTTGATGTTATTCTGGTTTGAAGAAATTTGAATGTAGCTCAGAAAGTTACAAATGATTCAAAGAGCCAACTTTTCGACACTCATGTGGAGTGTCTTCATCAGGGGTAATCCATCGTCATCGCAAAGGGTACAAATAGGTGTCACATAAACCAGTTTCTAAAAACGAGAGTTTCGAAATTAGAGATCATCTGGGATCATTATTTACCTTGCATTTACGCACGTACATCACATTTATTTAAAGTGCCGGATGTGTCGCGGCATTGTGGGCGATGAATCGAGTGATTCTTCAAAGTCAGACACTACTTACAGTCAAAGTCCTTCTTGGCTTTGCAGAATGCGCTAATTTATTTCTCTTGTTGCATTGTATGGTTCTATACATACATATCTCACCTACATAGGACTATGAAGTCCAAAACTTACACTCAAAGTAAACAACCTTTGGTTAAAAATCAAAGCTTAAAATTTTTTGTCAGTCAAGTGTTAGCAGTCGCACTTTCAAAATCTGAAGAAAAAAAAAGTAATTTTTGATCATAGTAGCACTTTAACACAGCCCCTTTTCATTATGATATTTTAGGTGATTTTGTAAAAACGTGATCCTCGCCATTTCGCAAATTAGTGGGGACAGTTATTATTAGTCCAATAAGCTAAATGATGATCTATAGGGGAACTGACGCACGTGATGACGCTATCATTGTTGTTTATTTATTATACAATAGAAACCGCCAAATTGTATTGAGAATACTCGGTCATCATCTCTTTGTAAGAGCTGTGAGGTTCCTTTGTATAACATACAACGACAAAAACGACTGTAACACTCGGGAGAAGTTATCAGTACCACTGTGTGTATATTCTCAGTTGAAATTCTTTTGCTCTCCTTTCATTGTCATTGTGCGAATAATTATACAGCTCAGTATTATGTTCTCGTTTGGTTGTTTTCCCTCAATGATGGGGCGTATATGATCCACCTGTGTTTCAGAATGTTCCTCATTTAACATCTAGGAATCAAGAGTGAATTAGATAAAAGTCTATCACCTTGCGGCCTTGCTCTAGCACAGTCACAAATGGATTTATTTGTTTTCACATACACTTTGAGCGCGAAACAAACAAAGGGCCGCCAATTTTAACCAATCATATGAAGCGATGTCACGCGTGACTGGTTGTGCCAGGTTTTTTCAGGGACATAACACCTGATAATAGCGGGAACTGGTATTCTAAAAATAGACTCATTTGTGATTGTGCTGTGGACCCCACCCATGCCATAACAACACTCTTATCTAATTCACTCTTGCTAGAAACTGAATTTACGATGGACAGGTGGTAGATGAACGAAACTGATTGGCATTAAATTTCGTCGAAACCTTGTCAGTGATTCCAGTATTAGCGCTTCTACTCTGTCTAACTGGCATGATCAATGAAACATTTACGAATATCTCAAATTTTCACAAATAGTTGAAGCTTAAACTGTTTTTGAAGGTAGTCTCTAAATTGCACATTTTTTTGCTCTTTGATTCTAACGGCCATAGAAACATGATTATTTTAAGTTGAGAGATTAGTTTATTCCCCTCTTCTAGCATATACTTAACAATTATTCCATGAGCGCGCGTTGGATATGAGATGGTAAATAGCCAAGGAGACGCGTAGCGCCGAGTTAGCTATAACCAGTCTCGTATATCCAACAAGCGCGAATGGAATAATTGTTTTATTACATTCCTTAAACGCCAAAAGTTTAGAAAGTACGAAATACAAGCGAAAAGAGCGAGCAAATCGGAGCGAGAACGAAAAAGACTTGATGACAATTGATGGGATGTTGTGTACGATCTCTTTTGGTCAGACAGACGCAGACTCATCACAAGAACAGTTCTTGCCTTTTCGCGTACTTCTAAACGTCGGAATTGATCCAAACTTTCCACAAAAACCTTTTTGTGCTTTATTCAGAGAGAAATTTCGTTTTCTGGCGACAAACAAAGTCTAGCTTAGCAACGCTTAGAGCAATCATTTACCATATAAGGTCAAACTAAGGTATGTGAGCTGCACAGTAAGTTCTGTTTTCTGGCAAGGGGAATGAAGCCCGAGGTTTTTAAAACAAACCATCAATACTTTTTGCCTATCGTTGCGCGTTTCTGTATTTGGACCAGCAGAACACACGGCCAATGCCCCGGGGAAGGCTTTCTCTCTTTCCTCTCACAGTAAAACCCCTCCATTCGTAAATAATTAAAACTATTTTTTTTTCCTTGCTTGTGCGAGGTGGCCAAGAGCGCATTATTGTCATTTCGTGAATAAGTAAGCAGTAAAAATGTATTTGTTGAATGTAATACAGTATAGTGTAGTGTAGTGTTTTGTGCAATATGCAATCTACTATATGTAATGTATGGGTACAGTAAGAATGTAAACAATAATAAGTAAACAATTATAGGTAAAAAAACACACAAGTGAAAATCATTAAGAAAAATGTTAAAAAGAAGAGGGCCTAGGATGGACCCTTGTGGCACTCACAAGAGACTGCTGACCAGTCAGAAAAACTGTCAAAGGTTTTAACACGTTGCCTGCGTTCAAAGAGAAAACTTTTCATCAGACCAGTACTCTTAGACGAGAGTCCATAAGCAGCAAGTTTAGCCAAGAGAAGGTCAAGTGGCAGGCTATCAAACGTTTTTCTTAGATTTAAAGATACTACACCGACAAAGCGTTTGGAATCCAGATTAAACTTAACTTTTAGTGCAGTATCACATCCATGATGCTTACGAAGTGCAGATTGACGACTAACTAATAGTACATCAAACGACTTATATAACTGATGGTAAATGCACTTTTCAAAAGATAGCATTAAAGATTGGTACTACACAGATGGGCCTCTAGTTTCTTTTATCCGTAGGCTAATCACATCTGAAAACTGGTGTAACCTGGGCAGACTTCCACGCCATCGGCACAGCTCCCTTGCGAATGCACGCGTGAATTAGTTCGGTTAGCGGTGCAACTATTGCTTTAGAAGTTAATTTAACAGCTAGAGCATTAATGTTGTCAAAACCAGGAGATTTTGATGTCTTGAAAGATTCAATGATAACAGACACCATAGAACTAACTTGCGACCTCGTCAAAGGTAAATGAATGGTTAGCAGTCTTGCATGAATATCATGAGGGCCTTGTGAGCTTCTTGCAGAGTTCATGAAATTTTTAATAGACAAGATGCTGGGATGAGATTCGAAATAATCTGAATTACTACAATCAAGATCAATAGGTGTATAGATGTTGACAAAATAGTCATTAAATATTCGTGGTAGTTGACATCTGTCTTTAACTCACATTCGCATTCTCCTGTAAAACAAACAATGTCATTTGTTGACTTAGAACCTTTTGTATGCAAAAAAAGTTTGGTGAATTTTCTCCAAAATTCACCGGGTTTCTCATTTGCATCCTTAGTTACATTTCGAAAGTGAGAAGCAATAGCTTTCTTCTTAATTTGACGATTAAGCTTCGTCGTTGTTTATAATTAAGGTGATCAGTAGAATCTCCAGATCTTTGATATTTGCTCCATAGCTGCTTACGCAAGCGAATTGCTCTCCGAAGCCCTTGATTCATAAAATAGTACTTGTTTTCCTTTGAGCTTGACGTTCTTTAAAGGAATGTTATCGTGTTAATTACATTGGTATACAGCTTCTGCCAGGCCCAATGAATGTCAGCAATATCATCGAAGATATGAGAGATGAAATGGAGTACAATTTAGATCTTTGATGAATTGCTCCTAGCTAAAATCTCTTGTCTTTTCTGTAAGTCAAAAACTTAGGTCGTGATCGCGGAAAATGAAATTTCATAGCAGTGCAGATGTGTTTATGATCACTTGAATGCGATTCCATCACATCAGCTTCAGGAAATCTGAGGCGATTGTTAGTTGGAATAACATCGATAAGCGTAGCATTATTGGCATTAATTCTTGTAGGGCTGGTAATAAGACTGGAATCATAAGTTACGTATTTATTTTTACAGTCAGTCCTTGGAGTTAAACGTATCAGTCCCGGCCGTAACAACTATTACTGAACTGAAACTGTTTGACTGGTTAACCATCTTATCTTTCACTTGTGAATAAAGTTTCGAGAAATTAAATTGATAGCAATTATTGCAAGACTTTGGTCCTAATATTCTTTAACACGAGCATCTGGCAGCCAAAAGAAGCTCCTTTGTCTTTCCATGATGGTTGATCTTTCGATAAAGCTTTATCGCCACATTCCTTGGCGTAAAGTTGTATTTTTCATCTTGTTACTACATTGTGTCTCGGGTGAGCCCGATTTCATCTTTAGTTAGTCACGATTATACAA
>NC_090890.1:53395725-53408225 GCF_036669925.1 Montipora capricornis | reverse complement strand
GATACTTGCTGTTTAGAACACACATTCTCAGTAACTCTCATTTCGATAAAATTTCTGATAGTGTTCTCTATGAGGGTTTCTGGATAATGCAGGCCAGCAAAAACCATTTTGAGACGTTCGCATTCTTGATGGAAAAACTGCCAATTCGATGAGAGTTTGAAAGCACGGTTTAACATTGTCTTCAGTAGAGAATGTTTATACTTGACGTCAACATGGCTTTGATAATGCAATAAAAGCCCAGTATCGGTTGGTTTCACGTAGACCTTCGTCTCTAGTCGAGGACCATTTCTGATGATCACCATGCCAAGAAAGGGAAGCTTGCTGTTGTCTTTGAGCTCCATTGTGAACCTGAGTGAAGGGTGTATTCCATTCAGTGTTAACAAGAATTCAGAGGCAGATGAAACATCACAATGGAACTCGAAGACAACAGCAAGCTTCCCTTTCTTAGCATGGTGATCATCAGAAATGGTCCACGACTAGAGACGAAGGTCTACGTGAAACCAACCGATACTGGGCTTTTATTGCATTATCAAAGCCATGTTGATGTCAAGTATAAACATTCTCTACTGAAGACAATGTTAAACTCTCATCGAATTGGCAGTTTTACCATCAAGAATGCGAACGTCTCAAAATGGTTTTTGCTCGCCTGCATTATCCTGAACCCTCATAGAGAACACCATCAGAAATTTTATCGAAATGAGAGTTACTGAGAATGTGTGTTCTAAACAGCAAGTATCCGATGAACAAGATGCCCCCATCAGAATTGTGCTACCGTTCAAAGACCAGAAATCGGCAAATGCGGTAAGACACCAACTCAGCGATCTTAGTCGAAAGATTAATGCCGTCGTCCAGCCTGTTTATGTAAGCAGAAAGATCAAAAGAAATTTCAAGCCGAAAGAAGATAAACCTCCAATTGTAAACCAACAAAATGTTGTTTATTATTACAAGTGTGGTCTGTGTGATACTGTTACGAAAATAGTATTGCGTGACTAGCGTTACTGTCTAGACGCTTCGCGAGAGTTCGTAGTTTGTTTAATTTTAGGTTCTTGCGTAAGCGTTTCTAAATCGGTGTGTTTCGTAATCTTTCTATAATTAGATTGATTACTATTTGAGAAAGTTCTAGAAGCTTATTGTCAGAGTATATAAGTAGACGAGTACAAGTGGAGTTTTTTTAATTAGTTTTTCACAAGCAAAGACAGTTGGCATTACCCGTGTTTAGTCAAGTGTGACAGAAGCAGTGTTTATTCAAGTTGACGGTGGCCGTGTAAGTTTGTCGAATACGTGTTGTTTAGAGTTTTACTTCGTGGAAACTACGTTCATTCTGGAATAAATCTTCTTGTTGTTGTTCCGACAACTAACTTTCCTCAAAACATTCGAACTCGTAACATTGGGGGCCTGTCCGGGAGAGGAATTCATTTGTTTGCCTACTACAGAAACCAGGAAAGGACAATTCAAGAAGGAGTTACAGCTAAAGTAAGAAGAACGGTACAAGAGAGTATATTGTGTTTTTGTTGTGAAATACGTCTATGGAAATGGAAAAGCTTTTGCATATGGGAAAAGAATTTGGATTGGAAGGAGCAAAACTGCTCGAGTTTGTAGAGAAGCAACAAAAGTTAGAACAAGAAAGAAGGAGGAAAGAGAATGAAAAAGAAGAAAAACGTAGACAATTGGAAGAAGAACGAAGAAGGGAAGAGGAAGAAAAAGAAGAAAAACGCAGAAAATTGAAGGATGAACGAAGAAGGGAACAGGAAGAAAGAGAAGAAAAAAAGAGGCAATTAGAAGAAGAAAGAGAAGAGAGACGTCGAATGCTTGAGGAGGATAAAAGAAAGGAAGAGGAAGAGAAGGAGGAAAGGGGCAGAAGAGAAGACAAAGAGAGAGAAACCAGGCGACAAGAACGTGAACTAAGAAAATTAGAGATGGAAGCCGAGCTATTGAAACAAAAAGAGGTTATTGAAGCGGCAAAAAGAGAACACGAGTTGGAGATTGCACGTTTGGCTGTGGAGAATGCTGACGGGCGTCGTGAAGTAAGAGAGGATAGGGCCAAAACACCCAAGCTTCCTTCATTTGTTGATGGCAAGGACGACTTGAATGCTTATTTACAAGGCTTTGAAAGATTTGCAGCGACAGCTCAATGGAAGAAGACAGGATGCGCTTCGAAACTTAGTGCTCTTTTGTCTGGACGTGCACTAGAAGTTTATTCGCGGTTATCTGAGGAAGCAGCCCAAGATTATGACCGAGTAAAGCTAGCATCGATGAAGAGATATGACCTTATGGAGGACGGATATCGCCTTAAATTTAGAGCATCAAAGCCGGAAGTTGATGAGCGCCCAGAACAATTTATAGTACGACTGGAGAGATACTTGTTGCGGTGGCTGGAACTGTCGCACACTGAACGTTCTTTTGAAGGCCTAAACGATCTAATTGTCGAAGAACAATTTATTGACTCTTGTCCAAAAGAGTTAGCTATTCACCTTCGTGAAAGAGCCCCTGAAACGCTTGACCAGACAGCAAAAATCGCTGATCAATACTTGGAAGCTCATGGAAAGCACTCGTTTAGCTCTGCAACCAAGAAGCCGGTAGTACAGTCCAAGGCGGAAGAAACTAAGAACTTACAGAGTGATACAACAGCCCTCCAGTGTTAAAAGTGTAGTGCCCACGGACACAAAGCAATTAACTGCCCAGCTTTAGCAAGAAAGCGTTTCCTATGTGGCAAGCAAGGTCATGAGGCGAGGAACTGTCGATCAGGTGGACGGAGGTCAGGAGGCCAAGGTAAAGATGGTATCCCTGTGCAATGTGGTCATGTTAGTGCTGGCTGTTTGGTTAAGTCACAAGATCTTAACGCTACCACCGAGGAAGTCAAGTCGTGTATTCAAAATGATCAGCTTCTGTTAGCCTGTGGCAAGGAAGTCCCGTTGCTAAGTAATGCCTGCGTCGAACCCTTAACTGGAGTAAGAAGCAAGATGCCTGTTGTAAAGGGCAGAGTTGGAGAGAAGACTGTCGACGTTTTAAGAGATACCGGTTGCAGTGGAGTTGTAGTCAAGAAGGACCTTGTCGGCGAGGATCAGTTCACCGGAGATTTTAACGTCATGTTGCTTATTGACAACACAGCGAGGAAGGTGCCTATAGCAAGAATTTATGTTGATACGCCTTATCTTAATGGTCATGTAGAAGCGCAGTGCCTTTCAGATCCTATCTACGACCTAATTATTGGTAATGTACGTGATGCAAGGGATGCACAGAATCCAGACCCCAGTTGGCATAAGGCTTGCGCAGTAACTACCCGAAATCAAGCTAAGAAAAAGGATGAACGCACGACCTTGAGGGTGCCTAATACCCGTGAAAACCCTATTGTGGATAGAGAGAAGCTCAAGCAGATGCAGCGAGAAGATGAGAGTCTGCGTAAGTACTGGGATCGAGACGTGTACTAGTAAAGGGTCAAGCGGAGATTTCCTTTGAAGAAAAATCTTGAGTACTGTACCGCCTGTACAAGCATCCTTACGTGAATGGTGGTAAGCCGCTTAAACAAGTTATGGTACCTGAGAAGTTGAGACGCCCCATAATGGAAATAGCTCACGAATCGATCATGGGCGGTCATATGGGCATCAAGAAAACAACAGACAAGATCCAGAGTGCGTTTTATTGGCCTCGAATTCAAGGTGACGTCACCCGATTTTGCAAGTCCTGTGACGTGTGTCAGAAGACCGTAAGTAAAGGATCAGTGCCAAAGGTACCGTTAGAGAAGATGCCACTGATTCATAAGCCCTTTAAGAGAGTAGCAATAGATCTTGTTGGTCCTATCAGTCCCCCGAGTGAAGAAGGACACAGATATATATTGACACTGGTAGATTTTTCGACTCGCTACCCTGAGGCTGTGCCACTAAAGAACATTGACACAGAGACTGTAGCAGAGGCATTGGTAGATATCTTCAGCCGTCTAGGAGTACCAGAAGAAATCTTGAGTGATCTGGGTACGCAGTTTGTTTCTGACTGTATGAGAGAAGTCACCCGACTACTAAGCATTAAACAGCTTACAACAACACCCTATCACCCGATGTGTAATGGTTTGACGGAGAAGTTTAACGGAACGATGAAATCTATGCTGAAGAGACTGTGTAGTGAGCAGCCAAGACAGTGGCATCGCTACATAAACCCGCTGTTGTTTGCTTATCGTAAAGTTCCCCAAGAGTCCACTGGTTTTTCACCGTTTGAGCTGTTATATGGAAGAGCTGTTAGAGGACCAATGGGTATACTCAAACAGCTGTGGACGAAAGAAGTTGAGGAGCCTGAGGTAAAGAACAGTTACCAGTACGTTTTTGAATTACGAGAGAAGTTAGAAGATACCCTCGCCCATAGTGAACTGGAGAAAGCCCAGCAGAAAGGAAAGCACTATTACGACCGCAAGTCTAAAGTTAGGAAGGTCCAGTCAGGTGAGAAAGTGCTTATACTGCTACCTACCGACCATAACAAGCTACTTATGCAGTGGAAGGGTCCCTTTGAAGTTAGTTCTGTGGTAGGTCTCAATGACTACAAAGTGAAAGTAAAAGGCAAGGAGAAAGTTTACCACGCTAACCTTCTTAAAAAGTACTTTGAGCGAGAGGAGACTACAGCCGAAGGAGCAGTAGCTGGTGGAGTAGGCGCTTCGTGTGTAGACGATGCTGTCGACTGTGCAGCTAAAGCTGATGAAGCAGAGGGAGAAAACGTTGATTTTTTAGAGCTTGGTGGATATGTAGCCAAGGAATCAATCGAAGATGTTAAAACCGGACCAAATCTGACGGATGACCAACGGAATGAATTTATGGATCTGGCTAAACAGTTCACGAATTTGTTTACTGAAGCTCCAGGTGCCACAGATCTCGTTCAGCATCATATTAAACTCATTTCAGACGAGCCGGTTAGATCAAGACCTTATCCAGTACCTTACAGTATCAGAGAATCGCTGAGAAGAAATATTGCCGACATGACCAAAATGGGAGTTATTAGAGAGTCCAGTTCTCCGTATGCGTCACCTGTAGTAGTAGTGAAGAAAAAGGACAACACAAACCGCGTGTGCGTTGATTATCAGAAATTAAATAAACTAACTGTATTTGATCCCGAGCCTATGCCAACCGCTGAACATTTGTTTCAGAAGCTTAGTGGAGGCGCGTTCTACTCAAAAATTGACCTTAGCAAGGGATATTGGCAGATAACAATACCAGAGGAGGACATACAAAAAACGGCGATCGTAACACCTGACGGATCGTACGAGTTCTTGAAGATGCCGTTTGGAATGATCAACTCGGCAGCAACACTGAAGCGTGCAATGAAGAAGTTGCTAGAAGATCTAGCCAATGTTGATTTCTACTGGGATGATATATTGGTTCACACCCGTACATGGGAAGAACATATTAGAGCCCTAAGGGAGCTATTTTCGTGCCTTGTACAAGCGGGGTTCACTATTAGACCTACTTAATGCCTATTCGGTGTAAACAGTGTGGATTTCCTAGGCCATCGTCTGGAGCAAGGAATGATTGGTCTACATCAGGATAACATGGAGAAAATTAAAGATGCTCCAAGGCCTAGCACAAAGAAACAGGTGCGATCATTTATGGGTCTAGCAGGATACTACAGAGACTTTATCCCCAACTTTGCAGCGATCGCAGTGCCCTTGTCTGATCTCACACGGAAAGGCCAACCTAATAAAGTTGAGTGGGGTGAAGCACAAGAGAAAGCCTACCAAACAATCAAGTCTTACCTAACAAGTGAGTCTATTTTACGACTTCCCGATCCAGCTAAATCTTATTTATTAAGGACGGTCGCCTCCAACAGTGGAATCGGTGCAGTGTTAATGCAGAAACGTGATGAGAAGTTGTTTCCCGTTTGCTACGCAAGCAAGAAATTGATAGGTGCAGAAAGGAACTATTCCACAATTGAGAAGGAATGTCTAGCGATTGTATGGGGTATCAAAAGATTTCATCTTTATTTGCACGGAGTCTCTTTTGTTCTTCAGGCGAACCATGAACCCTTAAAGTATATGAACAGTGCTAAGTTTGCTAACGGACGTCTTATGCGTTGGGCTATGTTTTTGCAAAGTTATTCATTCACAGTTGAAGCCATTAAGGGCTCAGAGAACGTTGGAGCAGATTACTTGAGTCGTGCTGAGGAATGACATTGAACTGCCCCTTATTTAGCAATTTTTCTTGTTTAGGATAAATTTAGGAAATTTCTTCTAGAAGGGGGTTATGTTACGAAAAATAGGCGTGTGTGACAGCGTTACTTTTTAGACGCTTCGCGAGAGTTCGTAGTTTGTTTCTTTTTAGGTTCGTGCGTAAGCGTTTCTAAATCGGTGTGTTTCGTAATCTTTCTATAATTAGATTGATTACTATTTGAGAAAGTTCTAGAAGCTTATTGTCAGAGTATATAAGTAGACGAGTACAAGCGGATTTTTCACAAGCGAAAAGAGTTGGTGTTAGCCGTGTTTAGTCAAGTGTGAAAGAAGCAGTGTTTATTCAAGTTGGCGGAGGCCGTTTAAGTTTATCGAGGAAGTGTTGATCAGAGTTTTACTTCGTGGAAACTACGTTCATTTTGGAATAAATCTTCTTGTTGTTGTTCCGACAACCCTGCGTTCAGTTTAGTTTGTAAACTAACTTTCCTCAAAACATTCGAACTCGTAACAGATACAGACTATGTCGGCTTCACGAGTCGACACCTACATCAACGTGTGGAGGAACATAAGCGATCAACAATCGGCTACCACGTAAAGGACGAGCATGGAGGGGATCCGGATTCCATTGGAAACAACTTTGAAATTTTAAAGAAATGTCAGAGTAAACTTGACTGCTTGATTTTTGAAATGTTTTTTATTCGCAAACTTAAACCAAATCTGAACAAACAGAGTGACTCGATACGCGCGAAGTTATTTACTTAGCGTTTCTTCATGCCGCAATTTTTATTCTTTTGTGTGTGTGTATTGTTTCTATGCAGATATTTTAGAGTTTTGGTCAGTATCTTATTAGCATTTTTGTAATCGGTTACATATATTTTAGCGCATTCAAAAATTGTTACTGTTTAACTTGAAAATGACCGTCGAACGGTCGAAACGTCGTTGTTTTTTAACGTTAACTTTTATAGTGAAATAGGAGATAGATATTAATTTAAGTACTGTGCCACGTGTTGGCATTGTGCAGTCGAATCAGGCATCATGTGGTCTTTTTGTCACGTGCTGATTTTCAATTGTATTTTTGGTGCAATGCGGCGTTAGATTCATAAGGTTGCCCCTCTGTCGGAAGAACGCTTCTTAGGCAAAAGACCAAAAGAGAAGCTATATGAAACATTTTTCTTCTGTAAGGTCTTGGGAAAGCAAGAAACAGTTTTCGGTGCGCGAAACGGGATAAAACCCAGTGAACAATTCAAAATGCTTTAGAATTACGCCAATCAAATAATTGTTTAGTTAAATAATATTGATTAAAACAGGTCTTCTTACAATCAAGTATAACAAAAAAAAATCGAAGGAATGCATTCAGGGTCAAGAATATTTTTTTAAAATAAAGGATTGCACACTTCGTGTATAGGAAGAAAGTATGGATTTATTTCGTCACGTTACCTGTCATTTAAGAATTAAGTCAGGCAAAAACATCGGCAAAAGGAAGAGTGGGGCGTTCAATAGTAAAACTGACAGAAGATCTCAATTAAGCTCACCCCCACCACCAACGAAAACATTCGAAAGTAGTGAAAAGAATATAAAAGCTAACTATAAAATGAAACTTGTTTGTATCCTAATGGCAAGAATCGCCTAACTTTCTCCCTCTAAATATCTCTGAAATTTTGGCTCTCTATATACAGTAAGGGACCCTTTGACAGATATCTTCCCACAGCTTCAAGAAAAAAAAAAAAGAAGCGACTTTTAGGTTGTCCTCCAAGTAAAAATTCCGAAGTAAATTACTCGTTAAAGTTTTTTTTCCTTTTTCGTGAACTAGTCCCACTCCATTCTCGCTTGGACCTATGAACAATTCTATATGTGCTTAAATAAATGACACCCAGCTTCCCAAGTAAATCAATTCCAAATGGTTCATATAAAATGATACGGAGGGGGGGCGACATGCATTAACTTTGGAGAAACTTCATCAACAAATATTTTTTTCATTTGCTGATAAAACTCCGAAATCGCGACTACGAATACGAGTTTTGAGTTTCACTAACTGTTCTAGTATATTGGAAATCATTGACTATATTAGCGAAAGCAGACTACAGCGGTAAGAGAACAGATTTAAAGAATACTTAATTCCGATAAATTTCATGCTTGAAATGGAATGAAGATAGCATTATCGACGTTACAGTATTCGCTATTAAAATTAGCTTCTCATGATTTCGGGATTTTATCACCAAATTAAGGGATTAGTTGTTAATGAGTGTTACCCAAAATTAATGCATCTCGACCCACCCTGGTTCCTTTATCAAATGCTAAATGGAACAAATAGTGCAGAAACTGTATCAGCATGTCGGAAAATATTCCCTAGGCCTACCCACATAGGAAGCAGAGAGCACAATAAAAATAATAGGTCTCAAAAAAGCCCGACTGCCGAATATTTCTTACTGGTATTGCATGGTATTCCAGACTAAACATAATAATAATAATAATAATAATAATAATAATAATAATAATGATGATGATGACGATAATGATAATGGTGATGATGATGATGATGATGATAATAATAATAATTATAATAATAATAATGATAATAATATAATCAGTTTAGCTCACCGAGTGTTTGTTACCCTTTATCTACCGCATTAATAAAAAAAAAATGGTTCCAAATGTTAGTTTATTTGGGAAAAGAACAAAGATAAAACAATCTTATAGTTAATCAAGAATTACCGGAAACTGCCACTAATCTCATCATCAACACCCCTAGAACTTCGTGCATTTACTTCTTGCCTAAAATTCACAAACCCAACAACCCAGGTCGACCTATCGTTTCTGCCTGTAGTTGCCCCACCGAACTCATTTCTAGCTACTTAGACAGGATTATGACGCCTATCGTCAAATCTTTGCCATCATACATTAAAGACAGTACACACGCACTACAAATTTTCCGCGATTTCAATTTCTCCGGCCAAGACAAACTTATTTTCACCATGGACATTACATCTCTATACACAGTCATTCCTAACAGCGAAGGTCTTCAAGCACTTAAACACTTCTTCGATCAACGCACTGTCAAAGAACCTAGCTCGGAAACGCTCCTCCGCCTTGCCGAACTAGTTTTAACGCTTAACTGTTTTTCATTCGCCGGCAACTATTACAAACAAATTAATGGTGTAGCGATGGGCACAAGAATGGGACCTAGCTATGCCAATCGTTTTGTAGGATATGTTGAACACCAATTTTTTAATCAGTACAACGGCCCCAAACCTGAACTCTACGGCCGCTACATCGACGACTGCATCGGCGCTATTTCATCCAGCAGAGAAGAACTCGATCAATTTATAACCTCCGTCAACTCTTTTCATCCGGCTCTTAAATATACCTGGGAAATTTCGGAAACTTCATTGGCTTTCCTAGATATCAAAGTTTCTATTAGAGGCAACGTGCTATGTACTAGTGTGCACTACAAACCTACTGATTCACACAGTTATTTGTTGTATTCATCGTCACATCCATCACATGTCAAGAACTCCATTCCTTATTCTCAATTTCTTAGACTTCGACGTCTATGTAGTGATGACTCCGATTTTTCCAGCAAATCAGAGGAGATGTGCCAGTTCTTCGAAAAACGTGGCTATCCTGTCTCTGTGGTCAAAGCGGGCCATCATCGCGCCCAACAATTTGATCGACAGTCGTCACTACAAACGTCACAGAAAGATAAGAATGACAGAATTCCATTCACCCTCACTTTCCATCCTCACAATCACGCAGTCAAAAGCATCATTCTTAGTAATTTTAAATTACTCCAAAATGATCCCGAGACTGGTAGAATCTTTTCGCAACCTCCACTTATTTCATTCAAACGCGACAAAAACGTAGGCAACTTTTTAGTTAGAAGCGCGCTCAAAACCAACGAGCAACCCGGCACTTTCAAATGCGCGCGCTCACGATGCAAAACTTGTCTCTTCATTGTTAACACTAGCAAGATATCGGGACCTAAGCGATCAGTTAAGATCACCGATCGTTTCACATGTACCTCCGCAAATGTCATGTATTGCATAACCTGTACCTTATGCAATAAATTATACATTGGCGAGACTGGTAGACGACTAGGCGACCGATTTCGCGAACACTTTCGCGATGTTGAGAAGAATGACAAGGATGCATCTAAGCCAGTCGCTCGCCATTTTAATCTGCCTAACCACTCCAAAAAACACATGGCTATCTGCGGCCTTTCCCTACATCTAGGTACGACGGAAAGCCGCAAGAATCTGGAACAAAAATTCATCTTTCAAATCGGCACCCTTAATCCTCACGGTATTAACGAACGCTTTTCATTTAACTAATATATTCCTATTTTTCACGTTGCCATGTTACCACCAATAGCGTAGCTCCTACTCTACTATAAAAAACTACACGTAACCCATAATCCCTCGATTCGCTCTGACGAAGGGCTAACGCTCGAAACGTCAGCTTTTAGAATCTCTGTACGGTGGTCAATTTACATTATCAACTCCGTTGATAAACCAAATTTTTGTAAAGATAAAACAAGTCTTGTTTTCCGCCAGGGAGTTTTCAACTTGTAACCTAAACTGCAGTTGTTTATTTAAACGTAGGAGACTGTATTGATTGGGATCTTGGAATGGAAAACGGTTTAATCCCAAATGAAAGGATAGAGGTACCCAGTTTCATCGTGAATGCTCCGGGCAGTTTTGGTAGATTGAATGAGGAAAGAGGATCATGGTGTTCTGAGGGTGATAATGAGTATCTGCAAATTGGCCTACAGTCGCTTCATGTAATCTGTGCTGTGTCCACTCAAGGGAATGGGGCCATCGATTTTCCTCCTTCGTGGGTAAAGACTTACACCCTACAGTCATCTATAGACAAGAAAACATGGACAAATTACACAGAAAATGGACTTGTTAAGGTGAGTTACAAAGTTGTCGATATACCAAGGCATAAACGTTTAAGCCGGTGGACATTTAGTTTATAATCAATGATTACTTCATGTCAGTACAAGATGGAATATTAAATTAAAAGTACTTCTTGCACTAAATAACGTCATGCAGATGATAGCGAAAGTGCGATTACTTTTTTGCTTTTGTTGTTCTTCAGCGTAATTGGTTTTGAGGTGAAACACAGTTAAAAGGTTTTTTCTCCACAAAAACTAATTATATTGAAGACAAAGTTAATGGCATCGGCGCAGGCCGTATCCGCCAATTCCGCTACTTTGTGTATTGGATATACTTTCCTTGCTGTACTGTGTGTGAAACGTGTTTAGTAAATTTATGTCCGCCCAATAGACGTGGCTTTTTCCAATACTCATGTTTGTAATGTTAAGACGGTGTGCGGCCTAATCGTCCACAGTAAACCTAATCGTATATTTCTCTCGTGTCTGTTGCGCAGTGAAACTGGAAGGTATGCTTAGTCGTTTAGCTATAGATCTCAATTATAATTATAATAATGTATGCAATTTTTTTATGACGCATAAGTGGTAAGAAAAAGAAGAAAAATATTTGACCTGTTGTTCTCATATCACAAGCAAGTGATAACTTGTATTCCTTCTTTGCTATTCATTGGCATACTTTACACTTAAGGTGGCTCAAACCAGTTTCAACACTTGAAAGAAACGTTCATATTAGAAGGATTCACACTACAACACTTTATCACTTAACAGCAATGTTCTTGTACCATATCAAACACCAATTATTGCTGTCATTTTTGTGACGTAAAAAGTTACAGTGGCAACAGCTACTCATATCTCAAAAACGAACTCAGTGACCCCCATTTTTTATTTCTGAAATGTAATCAGCATGCCAGAATGAACTTTCTGCATTCACAAGTGAGCTCCGTGATTTCAGTCATTATAGTCCTATTTGGGGCTCTCATTTGTTCAAAGAACTCTTCGAGCGGATGTCTAAAGCCATCGTCAAGTGATGGAAATGTATTTGGGTATGAGATATGGCAATTTTTAAGAGATTTCTGGCTTCCAACATCTTCGACTTGGCTATTCAGTGCAAACTTGGAGTTTATTCATAACGGGGGCGTTGTTACCGAGCTATTGTGTTCACGGGCTTGGCATGCAAACTTTTTCTCCATTGTTTGCGCCAACTCATCTTCGTTTAATGGACCACTGGTGATCAAACTATTGTGTTCACGGCCTTGGCATGCAAACTTTTTCTCCATTGTTTGCGCCAACTCATCTTCGTTTAATGGACCACTGACTGAGGCGACAAAGGAGACCATGTGCCTACTATGGTGATTCAGTGGTGACTTTTCATATTGTATTGGATGTTTGTGATTTGGTATTTAAACTTAATCCGGGCCCGACCGGAAATGCTCACATAACCTCCATTGTTTCATCGCGAATTGAGAG
>NC_090890.1:53380725-53383225 GCF_036669925.1 Montipora capricornis | reverse complement strand
GTCATAGCGAAACCAATTGCGCTATCCAGTGGATAACGATTTATCCGGTGGACAACATTATCCACCTTTTGAGCAACTAGGGCCAGAAGCCCATGTACGATCTATTTTTAGACAATTCCGGTTCTGTGACACTAAAACATCAAGTTAGTTTCCTGCGATTGGTCATCGGGCTACTACAGGAGTCTCATTAGCGAAAATTCAATCCAAAAATATATGGCGGTCCGTGAAAAGGCCGTGCCAGGAATATAGGGCTACATGTACGGATTTAAGCAATTGCCTGTTATAGACAGTTATACCACCTATTTGGTGGCTCCAAAGGGATTCGTCTATAACCCGCTTTTCAAATATACGTGAATTTCATTCATCGAGTCGATCACCGGAACAAATGAGCCCAACAAATTGACCAACTCCCAACTGAGTGGCTTCATAGCTCAGTTTGTAGTGCATTGCACCAGCATCGCAGAGGGTCATGGATTCGAATCCCGTTGGAGCCACCTGATTTTTTCAGGCGACTTAAGAAACAATTGCTAAAATTGTCTAGATTATTGAGAGGATCACACTTCCCTCTTTCGTCTAAGGATTTATCTGCTTGTAAGTTTACAAAATGAGGAGTGGTCCACAGGGGTAGTCCATGGACCGGGTCCATGAAGGGGTCCATGTTTTGTATGCGTCCGGGATTTATTGACAAAATGGTCTTGACTATAAACTTCATCCGGAATGTTATTTCTCCGACCCTGAGATAATTAATTGAATCACTTTCTGTGGAAATAGTCGTAGCTCAAGGGAAAACATCATTGTAGGCTCTGTCTACATATAGATCACCTAACTATCACTTAACTGCTGTTTTAGATAAATTTGATGATGTTCTTTCCATTATTTCAAAAGACAACAAATGTTGCTATGATGGGTGATTTTACTTTAGATTAACTTCAGTACAATCATCATGTGCCCACTCAGGACTTTATGGAATATCTATTTTCACACGCTTTTTTACCATTCATATCGAATCCAACTCGCCCGATTTCCTATTCTGGAACATCAATTGACAACATATTTACCAATCATCTCTCAACACATGTCTTCACCGGTATTGTTCTCAATGATCTATCGGGTCATTTTCCGAACTGTGCTCATTTTATGGTGAGGTTTTGCCGCACAAAAGTCAGAAGAAACTTCTTAAGCGCTCATTTAAAGACGACAATGTAAACAAATTCAATGAATCTCTCACTGATTGGTTGAAACTACTAAACACGGATGACCCTAATGAATCCTATAGTAGATTGATAAATGAATATTCGAGGCAATTTGATTTCTCATTTCCAATAAAATGCATCAAAGGCAAACAAATGAACAAGTTTATGTCTCCTTGATTGACCCCAGCCATACTGAAATCTATAAATCGGAAAAATAGCCTTTATAAAAGATTAATCAAATCACCCAGTAAGTCTTGTGAACTACAATATAAGACGCATAAAAATAAATTGAACTACATACTTCGCATTGCCAAACGCTCCTACTATGATAATAAGTATGACAATGCTAAAAGGGACCTTGAATTAACTTGGAAATTGCTAAATGAAGTGATGAATTAGCAAACGAGCAAGCCTTCATTGCCTTCATTTTTGAAATGTGAAGGGGAATCAATCATCGATCCCAAGGTGATTGCTGACAGATTTGGTAAATATTTTACTAATATAGGCCCAAGCCTTGCAATTGCTATACCAGCAGTTAATTCTTATTTTCGTTCATTCCTCATCGACAATAATAACAATCCTATCACTCAAAAGCTAGCTAATACAATAGAACTTGAAATTTCTAAAACATCATGCGGCTTCTGGGAAAGCCCCTGGTTATAACAATATTCCAATGCGTGTAATCAAAAGCTCTTTTCACTTAATTTCGTTACCTTTAGCGAATATTACTAATCAGTTGCTACAAAAAGCATTTTCCCAGACAAACTGAAAATTGCTGAAGTAACTTCCCTGTTTACAATAGTGAGGATCCTTGTCTTTTTGTGAATTACAGACCTATTTCTCTATTATCGAATTTTTCGAAATGTTTTGAGAGAGTTATGTACAATGGGTTAATAGAGTTTGTTAAAAAACGCGAGTATGACATACTCTACTGTTGTTAATTTGGTTTTCGGAAAAACCACTCCACTTCTCTTGCATCTATTCACCATATTAACAAAATTTCATCTGCAATTGATCGACTTGAGACTACTGCAAGGGTTTTCCTAGATCTCTCTAAAGCATTTGATACCATTGACCATCAAATCCTATTTGGCAAGTTGGAACGTTATGGTATTCGTGGCCTGGCCTTGGATTGGATTAAAAGCTTCTTTTTTTTTTGCCGCCAACAATTTGTTCAATTTAATTCTACATGTTCCTCTAAGCAGACTATTAAATGTGGTGTCCCTCAATTGCAAGGTTCCATTTTAGGTCCACTACTTTTCATATTATATATTAACGATCTTCCCTGATGCTTCCCAATTAAATCA
>NC_090890.1:53363225-53373225 GCF_036669925.1 Montipora capricornis | reverse complement strand
CTCACTTCAGAAGTACTCCCAACACCTTATCAACTCTATCATTAATCCCTTTGTCAACTCAATAGTTACTGACCAGCATCCATCGAAGGCATCGGTAGAAATGGTGGGAAATGACGTGGCTCGGGTAGTCATACCATTTAAGGACCAGGATTCTGCTAACTTTGTTAAGATTCAGTTGAAAGATCTAAGTCTCAAGCTCCAAATTACAGTCCAACCCGTCTTTCTCAGTCGAAAAATTGGCCAAGACTTCCTTGAATGTGATACCAAACCACAGCTGGTTAATCAACAGTGCGTTGTGTTCCAATTTTAATGTAACCTGTACGATACAGGTAGCCAGGTTGGCTACACACGTGTCCATCTACATACACGCGTGGATGGCCACAATAGTACGTCATCTTCTGAGCGCAAGCATTTTTTTAGGGAGCTTTAGCATAGACGACGGCGACGCAACGGCAACGAGAACGTCACACATTTGCATATTTAGTAGGAAAAAACAATAGGTTTGCACGCCCTGCACGTGCGTTTTTCATTTTTGTCCATTTCTTTGCCATCGTCAGCAAAACTACAACGTGAAATAGCCTAATTTGAGGTTTTATGGAGGACGTCAGCATTAGGAGATAAATTTACATTTTCTCTCTTAAATTAACCGTGACTCATATCGGTTTCATTCTTGAGCGATTGCCACACCATTGTCACTTAAAAAAGCTTGGAGTAGTCGCAAAGTGATTACAATTGCGCGAATTTATGTTTTGAGATGACGTTCTCGTTGCTGTTCCCGTCGTAGTTGCTAAAGCTCCCTATTATGATCAAGATCACGCGGGTGCTGTCCTTGAGGACCTCCTCAGCTGCTTTAGAGTGTTGAAGAAATGCATGAACAAATTGGACTGTCTCGTTAACAAAATGCTTTACATCACGGCTTAACACCACGGCCGAACGTGCAAACAGATTCAATCCGCGCTAAAGTCTTCGTCTAGGTCTTCTTTACTTATGCAAATTTGGAGGATTTTATATCTTTTATGAACTCGCATATTCATTTCCAACTCCCTGATAATGGCGTCATGAGGTCGCCGAGACGTCGGAAATTTAACATTATATCGCTAGTTTTTACATGTCTGTGTTTCTCAAAATCATTAATAGTAGTACTAATAATAATAGTAATAATAATAATTATTATTATTATTATTGATGCTTTTGAGAAACACAGACATGTAAAAACTTGCGATGTAATGTCAAATTCCCGGCGTTTCGGCGACCTCAGGACTTATGATTATTATGATTATTATCATTATTGTTATTATTATTATTATTATATGATAATAAAATAATATAAATTTTATTCAATTTTTAAAAAGAAGGAAAAATATTCAGAAATATTAAAAAGTAAGAATTGGAAGCACTATACAATATTAAGAATTCATTATAAATCACGATCATAAGCGTACAATCACTGTGTCAATAACGATTTCCGAAATACATTCCCTGCAGCTCAGATGTGATCAACTATCTCTTGCAGCAATCACAGTGTTTTAACATCTACATTTACATGTACACGTTCCAGCACTCGGCAAAGTCCCTTTTTGACTTGTGGCTGTTTCTGCTCAGGTAGCCTCCTACAGCACAAGCCGTTTTAGAGACATCACCACCAAGCACACCACTTCTGCTGGAGAGAACAGGACAGCCACAACACCGGAGACTTTATCCCCTACTCTTCTCGAATAGTGCTCACAGGGAACTTATGAATATAGAAGATATTTGTGAGACGGGGCCCACGGTTTATAGTCCTTATCCGAGAAGACTTGAAAGTCTAACCATTTGCAGATGAAATTACAAAGGCAGCACTTTTTCCTCAGTTATTTTAAGATCCTGAGTGTTGATCCGGCCGGTGTTCGAACCCGCGACCTCCTGCGTGACAGCCCGATGCTCAACCAACTGAGCCAGCGGTGCGCGGTTTTAAATTAAGACATCGAAGAAGAAAATTTCAAGTTAAATGAATAAAACTTCTGAAAGAAAAAAGAAAAGATTAATGCTTTCGATCTGTAAATCTGAATCAACGAAGTCTAGCTCTCTTCTTCTGGATCTTGTGCCTCTCAAGCATAGTGTCGCAGAGCGTACGATAGCAAAAGAAACTTTGGATCTCATCTAAGAAATTGCACATGAGTAAAGTTCTCCCTTCTTATTTGCGATTAGCTCCGCAAGTCTGCTGTGGTACTTAACACACTCATCCGCTATTCTGCCCGTGGTCGTGAAAACTAAGGGATTGAACGTTCCCTGTTCGATCTCCATTACTCTTTCCGCATACTGCCTCTTCTTCTCGTTCTCATGCTTCTTAGAGATCTGCTTAGGAGTCAAGTCTCTGTTAGAGTGTACATTGGGGTGCAGATCTTTGTCTCGTCCAAAAGCCTCGCGCGTGAATATCCAAACGGGCATCAGAGGCTTTGTTATCGCCATGATTTAAAGTCTCCTCAGTGAGCTCCTGAAGGACCGGCTCTACTTCCACATCATTACAGACCATCCTTAGCATCACTGCTTCCAACTCACGAAGTTCGTTATAGTGCAGGATAATGAATCCGCCGCGCTGACGCACCATTGCGTGATCCACGCTAAACTGAACACCGCATATGCAGATCAAGGGTGTTCCCGTTATTTCCCAGTCGTATTGCATCTCTAAATTCCTTCTTATTCAGATTGTAATCTAGCTATTTGAGAGGAATCATGGTCAGCCAATTTGACGATCCCTTCTCTGTAGCTAACTCAACAGCTCTCTTAGCAGCTGTTCACCTGCTCTAGCCTCTCACTTAGACAGTCATCTTTTTCTTTTCCTGTACTCAGTTGCAGTGTTCGAATTTCTGAGGCATCTGGCGACTGGTACTCTTGCTCAACAATTCGCCTCACGAGCGGATTAGTAACTTTGATTGAAGCCTCGTATTCAGAAGATGAGGTCTCATTTAAGGCCTCCCATGCGCACAGGGCCACCAAGGAGGTCGCGCTCGCCTTAAGTGTGATTGTATGGGCCAGTGACAGCTGGTATGAGAGCCTCATTAATCGCGTGCTCAAGTGGCTAAAATAATTCTGCCATGTCAGGTAATCTTCTTAGGAAATATGTTCAACGGTGCCGCAGACAGCAGACGCAAATGATAATGATAATGATATGATAATCGGAGGGAGCTGAGGTACTTTGTATGAGGATGTTTGGTATAGCGCAGAATATGGTGGGCTTGATCCAAAACAACATAAAACAGTGGAAGACAGTTTTAACCACTGGAGGTGAAGCTCTTGGCGAAGTTCATATCAGAAGAGGAATATTTCAAGGAGACAGCCTTTCATCCCTCCTTTTTGTGATATCGCTTATCCGGGCACTGACACTCGTGCTACGAAAAATAAAGGCTGGGTATGATCCTGGCGACGGGAACTTACTTACTTACTTACTTATCCTCATCGGGCCCATGAGGACTCTTAAGGCCGGTCAGTTTCCGTAATCAGATAATTTTTACGGGGTGCGGGGATTAGCCGCACGCCCAACCCCCAACCTGGAGGACCAGTGACTACCATTTAGTCTGGCCTCTACCCTTTGACCTGCCCGCCAAGGTTGGACCTACTAGGGGAACACCCCCGACGGTAAAGCTCTCAAGGTCACTGAGGCACGCAAGCTCCCCCACCACGACAAGGCAGCAGTCTACGGGGGAGCGGCGACGGGAAGGGAATGATTAATCGTTTGCTTTTTATGGACGATCTTAAGAAGCGATATGGTAAACATGAAAATCAAGTTGACTTTCTCGTCCCATAAGTTCGAATTGTGGCCGAAGATATGCCAATGGAGTTCGGAATACCAAAGTGTGCAATCCTATTGATCAAACGCGGAAAAGTGTTCCAAAGTGAAGAAATCGTGAGGAATGAATCAGCGATGAAATGATATATGAAATGGATCATATATGAACTGCGGATATGAAATCAAGTGAAGCTATGATCGTCGCAGTTATGAGCGCAATTTTTGCAATTTTGTAAACAAGCCTGAAATATTCAGGACTTCAACGGGGTTTGAACCCATCACCTCGCGATACCGGTGTGACGCTCTAACCAACTGAGCTATGAAGCCACTGACATTGAGAGCTGGTCATTTGTGGGTTCCAATATTCCCGTGATGAATGACTGAAACAAAACAACAACGAGCAGTTTTCTTGAAGGGAAAGTTTACGTATCTATGGAGTTCAGGAGGGAGATAACAAAGACTGCCCTAAGAAAGGTTTAGAGCTCTTTCTTCGGGCGATGGGTATAGAATTTGACGCATGGGAGATCGATAGAGCCCACAGGGTTAGACGGAAAAGACAAGATTGCAGCCGGGCGATCATAGTGAAGTTCAAGAATTAAGGGCTTTGAGGGATAAGAGAGCGGCGCTGGGGGGGATGGTTTCACAGTTTACGAAGACTTTAATTTTGTTAACCAAAAACTTTTACAGATGGCAAGAAATGAGCATAAAGATACTCCGGTGTGGACGATCGACGTTAAAGTATTTCTCAATGTTGATGGATGCGTTTGTCCATACATCCTGTCGGAAGATAAAACAAGGTTACCGCTCTACCCGCATGCCTGCTAAATGAAGTTAAGCAAATTCATTCTCATTAGTTTTATGGCATTTTGGAGCCCCAAGCCTTGGCAGCTGCATAGTTTATCAAATATGATCCCTGTTCTGATATGTCTTTGTCATTTTTCTTCAACTCATAATTAATTTCTCTATACACTTGAGTAGCCGCAGGAGGTGAGCTATTTTCTATTTCTTCTATTCGCTACTATATATAATGGGGGTTAGCTTGGAAGTTTATAGGGCGGCGATAGGCTTTTTCAACGATTGCTCTTTAATTAAATGTATTTGCTTTTGCTCTCTTATCTTTTATTTTTATTGCCAGTGATATCTCAGTTATAATTTTTACCTTTCTGTTGTTAGGCGGTGATAATGAGCCTGACCTAACCCTATTTCTTCATTTTTGAGTGGCCACGCTAATGTTCGGGGCTTAAACATAGCCGATAAATTTGATGAGCTTGTCTCCATAATTTGAAACAGAAACTTCATACTTTTAGTATCTTTGAGACATGGTTAATTTATTCAATTTCAAGCGATTCCTTTTGACACTCCAGGTTATTGTCCTATTATGCGCTTGGATACGTAAGAGATGGGAGGCGGTACGGAGGTGTTGCTTTCTCAGTGTCATCCCATTTGTTTAGAAGTCAATGGGCTTGAATTTTTTTTTGTGATGTTTGTTACGGTCCACCTTGAGTAAATGCTCAAGCCAACATTAATTTTCTTACGAATTTGCAATGTAGCGTTGATAGGGCTTTGTCGAATCCCTCGTACTTCATGGTGATTTCAATGCTCACTACGATCCTGTCAATCCGTCTCAGGGAAGCCATTTTGATGCACTAATTTAAGGACGTTCGCGCCAATTGTTTCTGCGCATCCTTACTGCGCACGCAAATGCACACGCCACGTCATACACGAGCGCGCGCTAAGTAATAAAATGAGAAATGATAGGGCAAAAGGCCATTGCTATAGCTTTGCCTGGATTTAACGGTCTTGGACGTTCGGTGACCCCTATTTTTCTTTCCAGAAACGGATTTTATTTACAATTATCTCCACGTTGTCCAAAAATGAACAAAAAATCAATGTGGGAAGTTAAAGAAATTTTAAGATTTCTGCTCACGGGAGATCAAATCCTGCCATCTTGCGGCTGCAAGGCGCGTGAAACTGTGGTCGCTAAATGCGAACTTGATCTTTAAGGAACCTCACCAGTTGACTAAATTCACTCAATAAGTCCACTTAAACAATATTTGGCAGAGAAGATTTCACTTCAAAGATTTAATTGCAATATATTTGGGTTTACAGACACTGGCCTTATTCGCTAACGAAGCCCGATTTTGTCACATTTTGGGTGTTTTTCCGGGCATGTTCTCTCCAAAACGAAGTCGGTGACCCCCCATTTTTTTTACATTTCTGACATAACTAACTCATTATCTTACAGTGGTAAAAGTTTCAGAAAAAAATCAATTAAATTTTCGCGCGAACGTCCTTAAGGCTAGATGGAATATACCAAATCGCATCAAGTGATTACAATACCATCCTCGTCGCCAGAGCCCTCTGTTTCTTTTGGTCACGTGGTCGGCGAAACGAAAGTATCTGGTCTCACCTAAAAGTTCATTTTTTTTTTTCTACTGGCTGATTAAAATTGTATGTGCAAAACAGATTAAAATAGCCTAATTTCGATATATTAAAATTCAGTCCTAAACAAACTACAGTACAGGTCGAAGATATGAGGCCCAAATTACGCGTGTAATATAAAACGCGCCTGCGTGTCAAACATGCACGCGTCTGCGTCTTTGACACGTGCATGAAATATGCGCATAAAACAAAGCTCATTAGTATTTATGAGTTAGCCCATTGTCGACCTATTGTGGTTATATCGTTAGTTTTAACACTTTCCCGTTTTCAGCACTTTCTTAAGCCTTATGGAACCAGTGATATGAAAATTCAAAACTTCTTGTCGCGAAATCATCAGAAGAATCGATTGTCACACATATCAATGTTGTCGTCTTGTCAGGCGCGTCAAAATGAATTTTATTTCAAATAAGAGGTTAAACAACGGAACATTTCCCCGTTTCAAGCGCATTCCTTAAAGAACCAGATATATGAAAATTCAAAACTTCTTGTCGCGAAATCGTCAAAAGAGTCAGTTATTTCACATGTTGCGTCGCTTGTCTTTATTGACATAACGTACATACAATTTGCTCGCAAAAACTCATAGTCTGGCGCGTCAAAATAAATTCAAATTCCAACAAGAGCGCCAAGAAGGGAACCTTTTCCCCTTTCAAGCGCTTTCCTACGCTTTAAAGAACCAGAGATATTAAAATTTAGAACTTCTTGTCGCGAAATCGTCAGAAGAATCCGTTATCACACATGAAGCGTCGCTTGTCTTTATTGAAATAACATACACACAATTCGTTCACAAAAATTCGTCTTGCCTGGCGCTTGAAAATGATTTTAAATTCCAATAAGAGCTTTAACAGCGCAACGTTTTCCCGTTTCAAGTGCTTTCGTACGCCTTATAGAACCAGAGATCTGAAAATTCAAAATTTCTTGTCGCGAAATCGTCAGAAGAATCCATTGTCACACATATTAACGTCGCGTGTCTTTGTAAAAATGAGAGAGTTGCAATCCTCTCGCAAAAACTCGCCTTGTCTGGCGTCTATATAAATTTCATTTTAAATAAGAGATTAAACAACGGAACATTTTCCCGTTTCAAGCGCTTTCCTACGCCTTAAAGAGCCAGAGATATGAAAATTCAGAACTTCTTGTCGCAGTATCGTCAGACTATAATCGGTTATCTCACATGGCGCGTCGCTTGTCTTTAATGACACACAGTAACATACATACAATTCGCTCGCAGATAAATTTCATTTGTTTAAGAGGTAAAACAAACAGAACATTTTCCCATTTCAAGCACTTTCTTACGTTTTATGGAACCAGAGATATGAAAATTTAAAGCTTCGACCATCACACATGACATTCGTATTTCTTATCAAAGCTTACAAATAAGCTTACAACAACGCTTGCAAAAACCTCTAATGTCTGGCTCGTTAAGATAGAGTTCATTTCTAAAACGAAACACTTTTCGTCTCAAGCACTTTCTTACGTCTCACAGAATCAGAGATCACGTCACAAAATCGCGAAAACAACAAATTGACGCGTCGCGTGTCTTGTTGAATTAAGACATTATACCGGTAACTCAAGTTCGCTCGCAAGCACTGTTTACGTCTCGCGCATCCAAATAAAAATTTCATTACAAATTAAAACTCCAACAACAACGTGTTTTCTCATTCTAAGCACTTGCTTATGACTTGTAGAACCAGAGATAAAAAAATTCCGATTTTATTTTTTTTTTTTTTTTTTTCATTCGTTCAGTGATTAAATTGTTGAGCGCCACTGAAAAACCCAGGCGAAAAACGCGGAAGGAAAAAAGGTATCGGCTCTTTGTCTGTCGGCGGAGACATCCTTTTAGCGGTGTTAGTAGGAATTGCCTTCTGTTTTGTTTTTTGTTGTGCAGAACAATAGATAGATAACACAGTCATGTGAGTGAATAGCAAAAGGAAACACGCGCATCAAATGCGCGCAAATGCGCGTGTCCGCACGCGTTTTTCAACACGCGTTTACGCAAAAATTGTGCGTGCGTTTTGCGTGTGCGTTGGCCGCCTATCTCTGACCTGTACTCTACATCATCTCGAGGCTCTGGGGAATAAATACAAATGAGTTTATTTCCCAGAACCTAAAGATGATGCCTTTTGTTTAGGACCGAATTTTAATATACCAAAAGTGGGCTATTACAAGTGCTCCACATTACATTCTACTTCCGGCCCATATGGCGGGAAAAAAAACGGGACGGCAAGCCCTTTTTGGGGCGTTTTTCAAAAAATTAAATAAAACTTCTAAATTATGGTGACTACGCCAAAAGAGGCGCGCAAGTTTCCGCGAAATCAATAAGAACTTAAACAACGACGACGGCGGCGGCAACGAGAACACCATTTCAAAATATAAATTCGCGTTATTGTAATCACTTCGTGACTATCTCAACCTTTTTAATTGAACCTGAGGGTGTGGTATCCTCAAGAATGACACTGGTCGGAACGGCGCTTAATTTAGGGGAGAAAATGAAAATTTATCCTCAAGTGCCGACTCCCTTGATAAAACCTCAAATTTGGCTATTTCACGTTGTTGTTTTGCAGACGACGGCAATGAAATGGACAAAAACGAAACACGCACGTGCAGAGCGTGCAAAGCTGTTGTTTTTGTCCATTAGCTATGTTTCTTATACATTGTAGTCACTATCTGTCTTCTCATTGGCTAAATGCCTACAGTTAATTCTGGGAAACAGCGCAACCTACAGATTAATTCACTAATCTGTAGGTTGTCCACGCAATGCATGATTTCCAAGATCAATGTGTTTGAAAACACTGTGATCGCTGCGGTAATGCGTTTGTTGTTATTTTCTTCAAAACAATGTATAATAAAACAATTATTAGATTCGGTTTTTGTGATACCCGGAATAATTAAGGTCTCGGTGTTAGTGTTATCAGCCTTAGCCTTCGGCTTCGGCTGATAACACTTACTTCGACCTTCATTATTCCGGATATCACAAAAACCTAATCCAATAATTGCTTAAAATTTGCGACGTTCTCGTTGCCGTCGCTGTTGTCGTTCTTTAAGTTCTGAGTAATTAGGGCTAAACTAGATTAGTAATTTATACCTAAGCTTTGATTTTAAAATGTTTACCTTTGTCGTGAAGTTTGAAAACAGACCTAATATGTTTGTTGGCGAGCTAGTGATACTACAGCTTTATCAAATAGTCCCTGAACAGCTAGCAGTGTGGTGGTCAAGTGGTTAGATGACGCGTTAACAATGAGCATTGCTAGGTTCGAGTCCTATGGCCATACACCTGGTTGTCTTTTAAAAGATATATGACCATCTCCCATGATCCATACAAGGCTTTCAGTCTTCTAAATTCACGATAATAGGGAGCTTAAGCAACGACAACGGTGACGGCAACGAGAATGTCATCTCAAAATATAAATTTACGTTATTGTAATTACTTCGTGACTATTTCAATTTTTTTTTAATGTGACAGGGGTGTGGTAGTTCCTCAAAAATGACAATGGTCGGAACAGCGCTTAATTTATGGGAAAAAAATGAAACTTTATCCTCAAGTGCTGACGTTCTTCATAAAACCTCAAATATGGCTAGTTCACGTTGTTGTTTTGCTGATGACGGCAAAAAAATGAACAAAAGTGGAAAACGCACGTGCAGTGCGTGTAAAGCTATTATTTTTGCCACTAAATATGCAAATTTGTGACGTTGTCGTTGCTTAACTGGCTCCCTAACAGTGAATAGACCTTTTTCACGATGGCCGCCATGTTGGATTTACTATTATCATGCAAATTAGCTTTACATTTGTGAGGGGGC
>NC_090890.1:53356326-53363077 GCF_036669925.1 Montipora capricornis | reverse complement strand
TTACTCTCTGAAAACACACTATTAATATTTCATTTTTTCTGTTGTTACCATGACACTGAACAGTATCTGAGCACAATACTATAATTATGTAGCACTGAAATGAACCCTGCTCATGATCAGAACATCATCATCAAAATTATTGTAAACACTGCAAACTTTGAATTACCCTCTTAAAATACACTATTGTTATTTAATTAAATTTTGTTGTTACCATGACATTGATCAGTTTCTTTAAACATTTTGCTCTTTTTTTAATTATATCTGTGCTGAATTAACTGAATTGAACTTCGCTGATGATTACAACATCAAAATATCTTAAATTGTAATCCTTGATAAACGCTTCGACGGCTGAAGCGAAGAAGGTGAAAGCTGTACGCTTCGCTTGACAGCATACTCTGCGCTTTGATCCGACAGCGTATTCTCTATGGATTGAGCTCTCTGAATAAACTGCTCCATCTTGTTTACGAATGAAACACAACTCCTACACAAGACCTTTGATCTCGTATCGTCCTCCGAAATTTTTATGCCACAGGTTTTATGGACTTTGGCACACAGATCTTTTCCTGAACCAGCTTTGCTGAATATTCGTAGCATATAGCGACTCTCATGAGAATCACCACAGAGTCGGCAAGCTGGATTTCAAGGAGAAACCTTCGTCGGAGTGGACATACTTTCCGCCATTTTGATTTCGGCATAATGCATAAATTAGCTTTATTTCGCCAAGTTTCGCATAAATTATTTAAAAACGATCAACCAATCAATATAAAGGATTCACTGGCCGATGCCAGGGCCTTTTCCCGCCCCACCCCAAGCCAGGGAAAAGGTCCTGGGAACGAGGTTGCATCATTTACAAATTGTGTAATGGTCATGATACGTCATGTGCGGTCACCAAGTGGAAGGACCAAATACGATCTGCCATATTGATAACAATTTTTAAACAAGCAGCAGATGACCAGTAAAACTGTTCGAAAAGTCGGTTTTAAACATATTTTAACCTCGGTAATTCCCGCAAACAATTCAAATTTTAATTTTTATAGAGAAGAGAGGTAAAAGTTTCAGAACAAGGGGTGCAAATGTTTTTTTAATAGTTCTAAGCGTCCTCCACTTTTATAACTATAAGGATGTTATGAAACTCTGTTAATTCCTGTTTCCATGCTAGAACACTTCCTTTTTTTTGTGATCACAATACAGCGAACTTTCTTTATCAGCTCGAAAAAACAATGCACTGATGTCTTTAAACTGCATTTGGTCATTAATACACAAAATTTTGTTTTTGATTTTTCCTAATGTTTTCCATAGAACTAGCAAATCCACTGTTATCCATTTTTTCTATGATTTCATTGCTCTGAGTCGTTCACGGATTCCTTTTAGGACAATTGGGATTAACTTTCCTGCTCTTGTCTAAGTAGAATCAAGTACAACGACGATCAGTGAATTCTGAGAAGGAAACGGCAATTAAAACTAAAATGACATTGATTTTAATGTTCTTGTTTAATTCAGATTTCATACTCATTTCTAATTTTGTGTTCATTTCTAGATATCTTGATAAAAATAAAATAAGTCAACTCGCAGAAAACGTTTTCTCAGGACTCACGGGTCTGCATTCGCTGTAAGTATATTGCCCTTAATACACTTTCAAAATATGACACGGCTTTGCGCCTCTCCACTCCACAAATAATTGTGCGACTTAGTTACAAAGTGACTCACACGGCTCAGTTAAATAAAGTCTTTACAGTAATGAACCCTTTCTGATCAAAAATTAAAGTGCATTTGAACCTTAGCCTTTTAAGAAAAACACTAAATGTTATTCTAGGCTGTCATTTTGGTTCTTTCTGTGGAACCTTTGATTTGATCTTAGCCAAGATCCCTTTTTCTAATGAAGAAGCACATAAAACAATCATAATAATTGCTGCTGACAAACATGGATTTTCGACTCAACGAAATGACAATATCTCCAACGGAATGGTAATTATATCTACTAAGTAAATAAAAACAGGACATTATGAAAGTTTATGAATTCCTATTTCCATGCTAAGATAATTCGTTTTTGTCTTTATGATCGCGGTACAGTGAGCTTTCTTCATCAAGACTCAATAAAGCAATGCATGACTTTAGACTGCATTTGGTCAGTAAAATCCTATTTTTTCTTTTATATTTTCCTATTGTTTTCCATAAAACTAGCAAATCCACCGTTATCCATTTTTTCTTTGATTTGATCGGTCTGAGTAGTTCACGGACTCCTTTTGGGACAATTGGGATTAATTTTACTGCTCTTGTCTAAATAGAATCGAGTACAACCACGATCCGGGAATGCTAAGAACAAAACGGCATGCAATTAAAACTAAAATGGTATTAATTGCATTGTTCTTCTTTAATTTGAATTTAGTGCTTATTTCTAATGTTATTTTCATTTCAAGATATCTCAGGGAGAATGAAATAACTCAACTCCAAAAAGGCGCTTTCTCAGGACTCACACGTCTAACTTCCTTGTAAGTGGATTGCCTTAAATACACTTTCAACTGAATATGACACAAATAACTGTGTAACTTTGTTACAAAGTGATTCACACAGCTGAGTTAAATAGACCTCATTCCAAAATGGACGTCATTTAAATATTCTTTCGTTTTCATTCAAATTAGCCCTTGATGCCTCGTTTTTGAGCTGAAAATTGAAAAGATTAGAGAGCTTAGCAAAGACACGGCTACGGCTACGAGAACGTCACAAATTTGCATATTTTGTAGGCAAGAACAATAGCTTTGCACGCCCTGCACGTGCGTTTTTCACGTTTGTTCATTTCTTTGCCGTCGTCAGCAAAACGACAATGTGAAATAGCGAAATTCGAGGTTTTCTAGAGGACGTCGGCACTTAAGGATAAATTTTTATTTTCTCCACTAAATTAAGACTGACCCAAGCGGAACGACCAAAAAAGATCCGCCATATTGATAACATTTTCTAAACAACCTTAAGAAGACCAGTAAAACTGGTCGAAATGTCGGTTTTAAACTATTTTAACCTCGGAAATTCCAGGAAAGAATTCAAATCTTAATTTTTATAGAGATGAGAGGTGAGAGTTTCAGAAATACGAGTAAAAAAAAAAAATTATAGTTCTTGGGGTCCTCCACTTTTAGAACTATCAGGATCTTATGGAACTCTGTTAATTCCTGTTTCCATGCTAGAACACTTCTTTTTTTTTTATGATCACAATACAGCGAACTTTCTTTATCAAAGCTCGAAAAGACAATGCATGTCTTTAAACTGCATTTGGTCATTAATACACAAAATTTTGTTTTTGATTTTTCCTAATGTTTTCCATAGAACTAGCAAATCCACTGTTATCGATTTTTTCTTTTTCATTCATTGCTCTGAGTCGTTCACGGATTCCTTTTAGGACAATTGGGATTAACTTTCCTGCTCTTGTTTAAGTAGAACCGAGTACAACGACGATCAGTGAATTCTGAGAAGGAAACGCCAATTAAAACTAAAATGACATTGATTTTAATGTTCTTGTTGAATTCAGATTTCCTACTCATTTCTAATTTTGTGTTCATTTCTAGATATCTTGATAAAAATAAAATAAGTCAACTCGCAGAAAACGTTTTCTCAGGACTCACGGGTCTGTATTCGCTGTAAGTATATTGCCCTAAATACACTTTCAAAATATGACACGGCTTTGCGCCTCTCCACTCCACAAATAATTGTGCGACTTAGTTACAAAGTGACTCACAGGGCTAAGTTAAACACTGGAAAACTTGAACCATTTACAGACTTCAAAAAAGTTGGTAAAATCTCTGTTAAATGTGCACATTTTCTTTGTAAATTACCATCTCTGTAAATTTGCACACTTACAGAGATTTTGTAACTCATTAACACATTTTCGTCCTTACGATGACATAAAATGTGTACAAAATCTCAATAAAATCTATGTAAATTGAAGGAAAAATTTACAGAGATTTTATGTGATAAGTACAAAATGTCTGTAAAATCTCTTTACTTTCTCTGTAAAATTTAAAACCTGACAGAAGGCAGGAAATGTCAATAAAATGTCTGTAAAACTGGAGGGGTAAAGTATGTGAAATGTTTTTAAGAGCCACTGCCTATAAATATGGACCAAACAACGGCACAAGTCGAAAATTTGATTTCGCTCATTTTTGCCCATAGATTGGCCCTAGCTAGAAAACAAACGGACCATAGTTAGTTTTCATTAACGCAGCCTTTTTTGGAAGAAATTTGCGAAAAACGATTTCGCCCCGAATGAGCTCAAAATGTACTTCCGGTTATGCTGAAGTTTCTGAATGTTTGATTGCTTCGCGCGCCGCACAACAGCTACTTGAGAATCTATCAAGGGCTTATATATTCAGTTCAGGTCTTCATTGTATGACTGGGCGAAAAATAAAATAAATCGAGGTTTCGTTTGAGCCCGAAACGAGATAGAACAGAAACGCAAAATATTAGAAGGTGATGCAAACGAATTATAGCACTAAAATATCGCCACATTTTTTTTATGGGCTATAACTTTAAATGCCATAAAAATACTTTATACGGGTTAACTATACACCCACGTGTTTGAAAATCAAAAAATATCTCTGGGCAAATTGTTTTAAGTCGCCCGCCTTGGCCTGTGTTTCTCATCAATTTTTCCCTGAATCCGCCGTGGGAATGTAAACAATTGCGTGACGCGGGCGGTAACCCTGAATACATATTAAATTCGTTTCCAACAAACCGCAGATGGCTATCTTAGAACATTTGGGTGAAAAAAGAAAAACATAATGGACCACTTTTAACTTTAATATTTTGAAAGGCATCGCTTTAGAAATTTCGGGCATTAAAAACGCCAATTAAAAGCAATTTACTTGGTGTTCGGGTGTTACTGCTATGTCGTTTTAAGCTGTCGTTCTTTCTTGGATTATTTTAATTACAAGAACGAATTCTACTAGTAGAAAGAAAATCGTTCTAAGTTCATTTGTTAAGCGTAATAACAAGTTGATATTGTTGGTTTGTAGCATTACGTGATCTGAAGGAACACTGCAGTGATTGAATTTGTATTTGTTGATTTCCCCGATCGATTCTTGGTTAAACGTTTTGTTTGTACCAGTCAGCTTGTCGGCATTTGGCGCCTTTTCTTCTTCTAAAAAGTTGGCGAAAGTAAATGCAAAAAGAAGCTACCTAAAACTCGACAAATCTTAAAAGTTTAAATCATAAATAAGAGACCTCAACAGTGTCTGTATCTCGGTAAGCTATTAATTTGAACAATTACTATGCTGGGCGGATTGCTTTAATTTCCAGGTTACGCACATACTGTACATGTAGTTTAAAGGCGCATGTACACGACAGAAAAATTTGGGTCCGGACCCGTCAAAAAAGCGGTACGGACACATAACTTTTGCAAGGAAATACCGGAGTTGCTGCAGGGCCATAGGGTCCTATGGTCCTGCGGAAACTCCAGTATTTCTTTGATAAAGTTATGAGTCCGTACCGCTTTTTTCGACGGGTCCGGACTCAAATGTTTCTGTAGTGTAAATGCGCCTTGATAGGCATTGTGCGCGAATGTTTCTTTTCAAACAACTGAAATGCTCAATAATAATATCTTGACGAGTATTTTGTTCTTCAGTCTTAAAACGATCGTTTATGGCGGCCACCGGCTATTTTGGCTAATTGCTTGATCAAATTATACACATTTAATTGAATTCGCTCAGCCATCATCAACTTCTGCGAACAAAACAAGATGGATGTTTGCTGTTCATTTAAGTCACTAGTTGGTGGGCAGTGTTCCTTTGATCGAAGAGACAGAAGTCAGTCTATAGAGGTAGTTCCACTACTATCATGTAGGAAAGATATAACGCGGCACAAGTCACTCTGGCAATTCCAAGGTGTGAAGAATGAAGTAGACCTAATTCTTGCGCGTGCTGCGATCATTACCGTGCCACACAATGTCAATACCATGACGATTTGTCCATTACATCGTTCGTCCCTTGGTCTTGGTTGGACAATGGGAACCGAGAGGTGTAGGGTCCCTCCAGAGATCTCAGAGCATGTTAAAGTCAGAAGGAAATGGCCTAAAACCGACCGCGGGATAAAGAAAACCTTTTCCCCGTTTATCATGAAAAGAACGTGACATCTGGTTCACGTCGGATCAGGTAGATATTTTGACGTCCCACTCGTGTTAATATTCTTTACTTGTATGCAAAACGTTTGGCCAACTTCTGATTGTTTCATGAATGTTCAGAAAGTGCAGGGAAATTTTGTGTTCATTTACTGAAGAAGAGAAGCTGCCGAAATTGTCGGAAGAGAAACCGTCCCCAGTTGACACTGCGGTGACGACGACGTTGTAATTACCACAATGAAAGAGTTGACATTGGTGAGGAGGATAGTCATAAGCCACTCGCCACTCTAAGAGTGTCTTTTTCTTTCGGGGGGGGGGGGGGATGATGTAATGAAACAGTATCGAATACAATTTTTTCTGAAAGACTATGAGCATACATGTGCGGACTGAGTCGAGGAGAGCCGGACGGCAAAAATATTTGGCTGGAGGTCCGTTTGCCCTAGAAGAGACCGGAGATACTCCCGTTCATCCCGACCCCAATATTATTAAATATTTAATGATACCGCCTTTGCTGAACATGATTCTGGTTAGACGTTGTTGCGAACTGCGCATGATAAAAGGGGGGCGGGACCCAAGGGAAGACGTTACTGGTGGAGAGGCTCTACTCGGAACTCCAAGCCCTTTTAGACGCCATTTTGATACAAACGTTAA
>NC_090890.1:53303826-53351326 GCF_036669925.1 Montipora capricornis | reverse complement strand
GTAAATAATAGCATTTAAAACCTGACGTAAGCCAGCAAATGTTAATAACAAGTAAAATGGATGAAAGGTTAGTCGATCTTACGTAGAAAAAAGAACAAGTTCTAGAGTTTGTGAATGCATAAATTTTTATTTCAAATCTAAAAATAATCATTTGTTTATATTACTTTCAATAGAATCTAAGTGTACAATAAAATTCTTGCAATAAGTTCAAAAAATAATTCAATTAATAACATCAGTTACCATGGCAACTTTTTCTACCGTGCCAAAATGGTGTCCACTTTCGAAAAAACCCACGTCCTATGATTGCGATTTGTCAACCATGATTTATAGCTGATGAAATGGTACAATGTATACTCGTGAAACTTGGGAATAATTCCACTTGTGTTTTGTCCAAAATCAAATAATTTTTCTTGCCTTAAGGCTTATGAAATTATTTGATTTTGGACAAAGCGTGTGTGAAATTATTCCCTAAATTCACTCATCACTATTTGATAACCCATACAAATTCATCAAAATAAGGAATAAAATATATGCAAGGGATTTCATTATTATTAAATAAGTATAAAAATCTGGCTTATGTTACCCCAATTACAAAATATAGTTGTTAGAAATGGGCGCGGCTTATCTGTGGGAAGATCTGAAAAAGGCTGTCTCTGGTGGCCAGTTTTCCATCTTTGCATCCAATTTTATGCCTAGTTGCGTGTACTAAGCTACAAACGTTCCGCTCATATTCTTGTTGTAATGCAAAAAAATCTATGGCAAAACTGTGTTTAAGAAATTCCTGTCAACAAATACCAGAAAAAGATCAATCATATGTCCAAGTTGGTAAAAACGATGTTCATTACATTAAAGTGCTAAAATTACATTAAAGTATTTTCCGTTTCAATATTAGTGAATAGTGAGTTAACGTTTGATGAACAGTGGATGAATTTGACTTCTAAAGACTAGACTTTGAATTTCTTTTGTTTTCTGTCAAAAAACTTTTTTCCGTAAATTTCAGCTGGTAAGGTCAGGGTGCGGCTTACCTCCAGGTTTACAGTTCACCTGCCAGTTCAGTTGGGTAATACTAGCATACTAAAACAAATTAACCACGTGGATTACCTGCATGGGTACACCTACTTTTCAAGCTACATCAAACTGTATGAGGTGTGCCACCCGCCAGTTCCGATGAAAAATACTACAAATTAGAATACTATGACAAATTAACTGCCTGGTTAGACCGAATTTACAAGTTACATCGAACTGTATGAGGTGCGCCACCCGCCAGTTCCGATAAAAAACACTACAAATTAGTATACTATGACAAATGAACTGCATGGTTAAGACCGAATGTACAAGTTACATCGAACTGTATGAGGTGCGCCACCCGCCAGTTACGATGAAAAATACTACAACTGCATGGTTAGACCGAATTTACAAGTTCCATCGAACTGTTTGAGGTGCGCCACCCGCCAGTTCCGATAAAAAATACTACAAATTAGTATACTATGACAAATGAACTGTATGGTTAGACCGAATTTACAAGTTACATCGAACTGTATGAGGTGTGCCACCCGCCAGTTCAGATGAAAAATACTACAAATTAGTATACTATGACAAATTAACTGCATGGTTAGACAGAATTTACAAGTTACATCGAACTGTATGAGGTGCGCCACCCGCCAGTTCTCATAAAAAAAATACTACAAATTAGTATTCTATGACAAATGAACTGCATGGTTAGACCGAATTTACAAGTTACATCGAACTGTATGAGGTGCGCCACCTGCCAGTTCCGATGAAAAATACTACAAATTAGTATACTATGACAAATTAACTGCATGGTTAGACGGAATTTACAAGTTACATCAAACTGTATGAGGTGCGCCACCCGCCAGTTCCGATGAAAAATACTACAAATTAGTATACTATGACAAATTAACTGCATGGTTAGACCGAATTTACAAGTTACATCGAACTGTATGAGGTGTGCCACCCGCCAGTTCCGATGAAAAATACTACAAATTAGTATACTATGACAAATTAACTGCATGGTTAGACGGAATTTACAAGTTACATCGAACTGTATGAGGTGCGCCACCCGCCAGTTCCGATGAAAAATACTACAAATTAGTATACTATGACAAATTAACTGCATGATTTGACCGAATTTACAAGTTACATCGAACTGTATGAGGTGTGCCACCCGCCAGTTCCGATGAAAAATACTACAAATTAGTATACTATGACAAATTAACTGCATGGTTAGACCGAATTTACAAGTTACATCGAAATGTATGAGGTGCCACCCGGCAGTTCAAATGAAAAATACTACAAATTAGTATACTATGACAAATTAATTGCATGGTTAGACCGAATTTACAAGTTACATCGAAATGTATGAGGTGCGCCACCCGCCAGTTCCGATGAAAAATACTACAAATTAGTATACTATGACAAATTAACTGCATGATTTGACCGAATTTACAAGTTACATCCAACTGTATGAGGTGTGCCACCCGCCAGTTCAGATGAAAAATACTACAAATTAGTATACTATGACAAATTAACTGCATGGTTAGACCGAATTTACAAGTTCCATCGAACTGTATGAGGTGTGCCACCCGCCAGTTCAGATGAAAAAAACTACAAATTAGTATACTATGACAAATTAACTGCATGGTTAGACCGAATTTACAAGTTACATGGAACTGTATGAAGTGCGCCACCCGCCAGTTCCGATGAAAAATACTACAAATTAGTATAGTATGACAAATTAACTGCATGGTTAGACCGAATTTACAAGTTACATCGAACTGTATGAGGTGCGCCACCCGCTAGTTCCGAAGAAAAATACTACAAATTAGTATACTATGACAAATTAACTGCATGATTTGACCGAATTTACAAGTTACATCCAACTGTATGAGGTGTGCCACCCGCCAGTTCAGATGAAAAATACTAAAAATTAGTATACTATGACAAATTAACTGCATGGTTAGACCGAATTTACAAGTTACATGGAACTGTATGAGGTGCGCCACCCGCCAGTTCCGATGAAAAATACTACAAATTAGTATACTACATGACAAATTAATTGCATGGTTAGACCGAATTTACAAGTTACATGGAACTGTATGAGGTGCGCCACCTGCCAGTTCCGATGAAAAATACTACAAATTAGTATACTATGACAAATGAACTGTATGGTTAGACCGAATTTACAAGTTACATGGAACTGTATGAGGTGTGCCACCTGCCAGTTCAGATGAAAAATACTAAAAATTAGTATACTATGACAAATTAACTGCATAGTTAGACCGAATTTACAAGTTACATGGAACTGTATGAGGTGTGCCACCCGCCAGTTCAGATAAAAAATACTACAAATTAGTATGCTATGAGTAATTATCTTTAAATCATTGTTGCCACATGCAGATGTGTTTATTAGAAAGATATCACTTGTGTTTGATCTATTTGCCATTGAACGATGACTGACAATTTCCTCAGACCCAAGGGACAGTGAAACCTTTCTTGATTTTTGTCAAAAAACTTACAGTATATGAACAGAGAAGTCACTGATTTTGTTGCAGTGAATATTTCTCCCTTGTATTCACCCAGTTCATTGTGAGAACATTCGACTCTTCCATAATTACCTGATGTCTGGAACAAATTTACTTGACCCAGCTAAAACAGTTTGACTTAATAATGTTCACAAGGTATATCCAAAATGGCAATGAAACCTCTACCCTCCCAAGTTTTGACACAAAGACATCAATTATTATTCACAATTGTATCACAATTTGCAATCAGCACTGTCTGTTTCTTGCATCTCAGGAAATTCTCTCCAATTAAATTTCAATGCTCAATTTCCTTCAGCACTGCATCTTGTGGTTGAAGTACATGAAGGCCCTGGAAAAGAGTCACACCAGTCAATCAATCAATTTATATAATTTCATAATATCATTTTCACTTTGCCATTCATGAGCAATGTTCCTGTCAGGCCTTCTGATAGGGTGCGATTTAAAAATGCAAATTATGCGATTTTTTCAGGGCAGATTGTGCGATTAGAAAGGCCAATTATGCGATAAATAATGTAAATCTCAGCAATTTTAACCCATTGACATCCAAACCGGCCGTAACCGGCCGCGCGCAATGACCCCTGAAATACCCAAACCGGCCGTAACCGGCCGTACAAAATGGCGTCTTGACCAGAGGTGATCTTAGGCCTCTACCCAGTCTCCCTTAGTAAATCTAAATTTTTTGTTGTTATGGAGATTTAGTAGGATAATTGACCAATCATTTGCCGTCTTGTGAGCATATTTTGACAGCTGAAAAGAGACCCCACAAGGGCTGGCTTTTTGCCCTTTCGATCGCGCGATCAAATTACGCGAAAACAACAGCCGATGCGCCAGATAGCGCACCGAACGATGGGGATATTCATGCTTTTTTTTTCGGATTCGGAGGATCCAGGGATCTAAGGGATCTTTTATGGTTTTCCTGTAAGAGGAGGGGATACTAGAGACAAAAATTTTGATTTAGATGGCTTTAAAAGTGACGAAGAAGACGGTGAAAACCAAGCGACCGATGATAAACATGAAGCTCGCTGGAATGATCAGGTCGATAATATTCAAATTCCAGATTTCGTGGCAGCTACTGCTCTTTATTTCGTTTTAGATAATCGTAATGAATTAAATATTTTTCTTAGTTTTCATAGGAGATGATCTATGGGAATTAATGGTAAACGAAACGAGTAGGTATGCCTGTCAAAAACTCTTAAAATCCCCGAGCGCACTGCCTTTTTTCATGCAGTAAGCCGCGCAGAATTAAAGGCCTTCGTAGCAATTAAAGTAATAATTGACATTGATTAGCTACCGATTTTAGCTTTATATTGATCAACCGATGGATTTTTTGCAAATAACAAGTTTTTTATTCTTTAAATAAATTGGTAATCGAAGGAATTTTCGCCTTCGGCATACCTCGGAAGATCGGTATTTTCAACAAATGAATCAATCCGACCGTGCGTTTATATTCCGCAAATGCGAGAAAACCTCCAGTGATTTTCTCTGTAGTTTTTCTTGTGTTGTGTAAGTTATCTTTCAGTGAAAGTTTTCGAAGGAGCACTTTTGTACACAATTTTCTGTCATGAAACATGATAGTGATCAATTAACTAAATTAATCTTGCGGTTTTGTGCACGTGTATTCGACAAGCAGAAACGCTCCTCGTGAAATTTTGTTTCGGCAGCGGCACAATTTTTGCACTTATACCTGCAAGAAAACAAAGCGATTGGGATAAATTTCAAACAATTTTTATCCATTGAGTGGTTAGACTTAACTGTAAATTGCACAAGGCATATTTTGAGTTATAATATATATTTTTCAAGCGCTTTGTTTAGTTAGCGATCAAAAACGTACTTGATTGCTTAACGCACGCTGCTTCGAAAATTCTACCTTTACATTTTCAGTTGAGCCTTAGCACGTGTTTTGAATCACTTTTTAGCAATATTTTTACATCATCTGGAAGTTCACTGTTTCTTCTTCCGTTGAACTTAATTCTAAAACTCAATCTCTTGTGTACATTTACTGCGCATATGGTTTATTTTTAGCGCTCATCTATCACCGTAATTAACATACGTCACGCCGGATAATCTATTAACTGTCACACGCGGCAACCTGGATGACAATGGGTTAAGGTTGTTTTATACGGTTTCAGGTTAAGAAAAACACTTTTTTGCTGCCCTAAAGACATTTTGAACACAAAGGAACAGTAATTATGTATCTTGATCGACATTAGTTGGGATAAATAAAAAAAATGAGGTCTTCTGCACTACCGGTGCACCAACGTTAAAAGTTGAAAGGACACAGCTAACATGCCAAATGAATGAGCAAGGTGCTTGTCAACCATGAACTTCCGAAGATGGTCAATCACAATAGGGCCATACCCCCATTTACCCCGTATAAATGGTACAAAATCTACGTTCACGTCTTTTTCAAGCCGCGGCTTATATTGACCTAGGAATATATGTTCGTATAAGTAGTTCCTTTTGCGTATTTTGTACACCGTGGCCAGAGTAAGCCGCGGCTTATTTTCTCTCGTATAAAAGGCCCTAATAAAAACATCAGTCCATCGTCCGCGTGGAGCGTACCTGTGAGGTACTTTCTTGCTCGATCGTGAGCTGTCAGATTGGGCGGAATGTGGGAACTTCCTTCTTCGTCGAAGAAAAAGCGAGCGTTTTCACAACAAACTTATCCATGAGTAAATTTTTATCAGTTTTCAACGAAAGAAACTACATTTTGCCGAAAAACGTACCACTTCGCTTACTTTTCACAAATCTCTTTTCTAAGAGAAGGCAACTGTGTCATTTCAGTGGTGTGTATATAAGGGAGTGTTTGTGTTGCACCAATAGAAGGAGACTCGTACCAGGTCCCCGACATGAAAAATAAGCCTTGAACTTCGAATGTTTACGAAATCGAAGGTGACAAAGGTTTTTTAGCCTTTTTCCAAGATAAATCATCTTAAAAATGGAGTGTTTATGCAGGAATTTCTAAGAAACGTCTTGATTTAAGTTTCATTTTATGAATTTTGTGCGTCTTTTTTTGAATTATGCGATTTTTCGTGAATTGTGCGATCGGATGCGATTTGAGGTTGATTGTGCGAAATCGCACCATCGCGTAATATCAGAAGGCCTGTCCTGTGTAGGTGAAACTGAATAATGAAGCTAAGAGCTAAAGGAATTATTGCAAGAAACTTGTATCTTACCATGACAAGCTTAGGCTGACAAAAAAATATATGCAAATGAGCTTACGGTGATTTGAAATCACCCTTAGCTAATCATTAAGTGTAGCTCAAGAACTCATTTCGCAAGTTTAGGTGTCACAGATATCGCATCAGAGTCCGCTTCTGACATATTCAGTAACGTTTTTTACACCTTTTAAGTCACAACGGAGAAGCATAAATCCACAAAACGTCATTCATGGAACGTTTTCCAGAGACTCTGCCCCGTGTAGCTCGTGTGGAGTGCAGCAATTCTCGCGAGGATTTTAGAGTAATTCTTGCTCGCACAATTCTGCAACACTGTGGCAAATATGCATAACTCGCTTTTTGAGTTCAGTTATTTTCAATTTACATATGCTTTGTATGTACAAAATTGGTTCTGCCTTCAGATAACTACAGTCCAAAACTGGACTGACTACCCAAGAGGGACAGAACTTATTAGTACAAAATAATAATTATTACAAAATTGGTTCTGCCTTCAGATAACAACAGTCCAAACTGGACTGACTACCCAACAGAGACAGAACTCGTTAGCACAAAATAATTATTACAAAATTGGTTCTGCCTTCAGATAACAACAGTCCAAAACTGGACTGACTACCCAAGAGAGACAGAACTCATTAGTACAAAATAATAGTTATTACAAAATTGGTTCTGCCTTCAGATAACAACAGTCCAAAACTGGACTGACTACCCAAGAGAGACAGAACTCATTAGCACAAAATAATTATAATTATTACAAAATTGGTTCTGCCTTCAGATAACAACAGTCCAAACTGGACTGACTACCCAAGAGAGACAGAACTCGTTAGTACAAAATAATAATTATTACAAAATTGGTTCTGCCTTCAGATAACAACAGTCCAAAACTGGACTGACTACCCAAGAGAGACAGAACTCATTAGCACAAAATAATTATAATTATTACAAAATTGGTTCTGCCTTCAGATAACAACAGTCCAAACTGGACTGACTACCCAAGAGAGACAGAACTCATTAGTACATTTAATAATTATAAATTACAAAATTGATTCTGCGTTCAGATAACAACAGTAAAAAATGGACTGACTACCCGAGAGATACAGAACTCGTTAGGGTAAAATAAAAATGATTAAAACGAGACTGGTTGTGCCTTTTGGTAACAAAAGTCAAAAACAGACTATCACATACAAGAAATTGTTTAAAATGCAATCTGTTTTGCAATAATAATTTAATATTATAGATACTTTTAAAGATTACATTGAAACTGATCAATGTACTTCAGGTCTGGTATCCAGCTAGCAGATTTTTATCCATTGAGTGGTTAGACTTAACTGTAAATTGCACAAGGCATATTTTGAGTTATAATATATATTTTTCAAGCGCTTTGTTTAGTTAGCGATCAAAAACGTACTTGATTGCTTAACGCACGCTGCTTCGAAAATTCTACCTTTACATTTTCAGTTGAGCCTTAGCACGTGTTTTGAATCACTTTTTAGCAATATTTTTACATCATCTGGAAGTTCACTGTTTCTTCTTCCGTTGAACTTAATTCTAAAACTCAATCTCTTGTGTACATTTACTGCGCATATGGTTTATTTTTAGCGCTCATCTATCACCGTAATTAACATACGTCACGCCGGATAATCTATTAACTGTCACACGCGGCAACCTGGATGACAATGGGTTAAGGTTGTTTTATACGGTTTCAGGTTAAGAAAAACACTTTTTTGCTGCCCTAAAGACATTTTGAACACAAAGGAACAGTAATTATGTATCTTGATCGACATTAGTTGGGATAAATAAAAAAAATGAGGTCTTCTGCACTACCGGTGCACCAACGTTAAAAGTTGAAAGGACACAGCTACATGTAACATGCCAAATGAATGATCAAGGTGCTCGTCAACCACGAACTTCCGAAGATAGTCAATCACAATAGGGCCATACCCCCATTTACCCCGTATAAATGGTACAAAATCTACGTTCACGTCTTTTTCAAGCCCCGGCTTATATTGACCTGGGAATATATTCGTATAAATAGTTCCTTTTGCGTATTTTGTACACCGTGGCCAGAGTAAGCCGCGGCTTACTTTCTCTCGTATAAAAGGCCCTAATAAAAACATCAGTCCATCGTCCACGTGGAGCGTACCTGTGAGGAACTTTCTTGCTCGATTGTGAGCTGTCAGATTGGGCGGAATGTGGGAACTTCCTTCTTCGTCGAAGAAAAAGCGAGCGTTTTCACAACAAACTTATCCATGAGTAAATTTTTATCAGTTTTCAACGAAAGAAACTACATTTTGCCGAAAAACGTACCACTTCGCTTACTTTTCACAAATCTCTTTTCTAAGAGAAGGCAACTGTGTCATTTCAGTGGTGTGTATATAAGGGAGTGTTTGTGTTACACCAATAGAAGGAGACTCGTACCAGGTACCCGACATGAAAAATAGAGCCTTGAACTTCGAATGTTTACGAAATCGAAGGTGACAAAGGTTTTTTAGCCTTTTCCAAGATAAATCATCTTAAAAATGGAGTATTTATGCAGGAATTTCTAAGAAACGTCTTGATTTAAGTTTCATTTTATGAATTTTGTGCGTCCTTTTGTGAATTATGCGATTTTTCGTGAATTGTGCGATCGGATGCGATTTGAGGTTGATTGTGCGTAATCGCACCATTGCGTAATATCAGAAGGCCTGTCCTGTGTAGGGGAAGCTGAAGAATGAAGCTAAGAGCGAAAGGAATTATTGCAAGAAACTTGTATCTTACCATGACAAGCTTAGGCTGACAAAAAAATATATGCAAATGAGCTTACGGTGATTTGAAATCACCCTTAGCTAATCATTAAGTGTAGCTCAAGAACTCATTTCGCAAGTTTAGGTGTCACAGATATCGCATCAGAGTCCGCTTCTGACATATTCAGTAACGTTTTTTACACCTTTTAAGTCACAACGGAGAAGCATAAATCCACAAAACGTCATTCATGGAACGTTTTCCAGAGACTCTGCCCCGTGTAGCTCGTGTGGAGTGCAGCAATTCTCGCGAGGATTTTAGAGTAATTCTTGCTCGCACAATTCTGCAACACTGTGGCAAATATGCATAACTCGCTTTTTGAGTTCAGTTATTTTCAATTTACATATGCTTTGTATGTACAAAATTGGTTCTGCCTTCAGATAACTACAGTCCAAAACTGGACTGACTACCCAAGAGAGACAGAACTCATTAGCACAAAATAATTATTACAAAATTGGTTCTGCCTTCAGATAACAACAGTCCAAAACTGGACTGACTACCCAAGAGAGACAGAACTCATTAGTACAAAATAATAGTTATTACAAAATTGGTTCTGCCTTCAGATAACAACAGTCCAAAACTGGACTGACTACCCAAGAGAGACAGAACTCATTAGCACAAAATAATTATAATTATTACAAAATTGGTTCTGCCTTCAGATAACAACAGTCCAAACTGGACTGACTACCCAAGAGAGACAGAACTCGTTAGTACAAAATAATAATTATTACAAAATTGGTTCTGCCTTCAGATAACAACAGTCCAAAACTGGACTGACTACCCAAGAGAGACAGAACTCATTAGCACAAAATAATTATAATTATTACAAAATTGGTTCTGCCTTCAGATAACAACAGTCCAAACTGGACTGACTACCCAAGAGAGACAGAACTCATTAGTACATTTAATAATTATAAATTACAAAATTGATTCTGCGTTCAGATAACAACAGTAAAAAATGGACTGACTACCCGAGAGAGACAGAACTCGTTAGGGTAAAATAAAAATGATTAAAACGAGACTGGTTGTGCCTTTTGATAACAAAAGTCAAAAACAAGAAATTGTTTAAAATGCAATCTGTTTTGCAATAATAATTTAATATTATAGATACTTTTAAAGATTACATTGAAACTGATCAATGTACTTCAGGTCTGGTATCCAGCTAGCAGCCTAAGGCTGTATTCTGTCTATTACATATATGTAGTCTGTTTCAGTCTGACCTCTACTCAAAAACAACAAACAGCACTTTCCTATGCTGAATTTCTCATTGAGCTAGCTCCGGGGCATTGAGGTACACAAGCAACCCCACCGTGACAATGTAGGGACTATGAGGTGGTTGCAAAGTACAAAATGATCAGAAAATCATCTGGCATTACACAGAGTAAACTCCCAGGAGTCAATCGGTTTAGTAAAAATTTACAAACTAACAAACAAAACAAATGACAAATTATCCTAATGATCTTTTGCTTATTAGCTTGGCTCCACATAACAAGCTAAATTATACTTCACAAATTATTATATATGCTACCCACGAGGTTACAAAGTAAAATGATGTGACAGTGAGTTAAGGATTGTATACCTCAGGTATATGCTACACAATTAATTATTAATAGCATAGCTGTAAATTTAATTTTGTATACTCTTTCGCATCAACTTTTAGGCCATGCTTTAACTTGCTTTTTCTGTGCACTTAGATCACTAAGAAGTAATTCCAGGTTTCACCTGAAAGGATTGTGATTGTGCATAGACCTCAAAAACCCAGCTCCTCCCGCTCACCTCCCAAATACACAAGAATGTCAATTAAAATAGCTACAAGCTTCGTGTACTTGCTCCTGTTCCACTTAATTTTGTCAGATTTATCATCATTGTCTGCCACCCTTCATCTGGGATTCTGGCCTCAAAAGAACCCAGTCGGGAAGTCGAAATTTGTGCAAATACTGTTGCAGCACATCTGGAACAATAACCTAGTAATCAAGTCCACAGAACCGCCTTATCTTGGACAATCAAAGAAATTAGATAATTTATATTTTGGTCAAATTGATGGAAATAAGATTTGTCATCAAGATACGTGTACTTTATTTGGGTGGGATTGACGGAGGTATTGACAATTAATGGGAGACCAAAGCGAGATAATCTCCCAGGCGGTTTCTTCTGAATTGTACCCGACCTTTCAGTGAAATCTAGTGTCAAAGGAGTAATCTTATTAAGCGCCCAGTCCAAAATTTAGCTTGCTCTGGCTCCTCGTGCATGAGAAACCAGTGAAGGTACATGTAGTTATACATGTGACAAGGGAGTAACTACAGAATAACCGGCCACTATTGTGCTCTTGTAGTGGCATCGTTTGAAGAACAAGGCATCTGCAAGTGGCAAATAAGGGGCTGGTTATACAGAGATCCACATATTACATGTAATTCCCTATTCGTTATTATTGTTATTGCCTTAAATGGCCTTAATACAATATAAAGTGAAATTACTAAGGGAGTAGGTCTGCAAAAGTAATGACTGTGCTGAGGCCCTCCTTGGCGTTTTGGGAAACGAGGGAAGATGGCTATTTTGAACTGGGGAACAGAGGAAAAATGACAAAATGTCTTAGGAACAAGGCGACATAAACAATTTTAGGGAGCAAAAAGCTGGGTACAAGTTTGAAAGTAAATTGGGCGGGGAACAAGGGAACAAAACTTTAAAATTTTAAGCCATTTAAACTTAAATCAGGTTTGTAAGTAAGATGACGACTTACCGAAAACTCCTCCGGCAGTCTTTTGCTTTTCGGATCTTTTGAATCTTCCCGCCCATTCGGTAAATGTAGCTTTTCGGCCAGGCCACCCTTTGTTCCAAACGTTCGTAGAACTCCCTTTACGTTTTGAAGAAAGTCTCTATTTTTGCCATGAAGTCTTCACCGATTAACCCTTTCGGAGACTGTCTGAGGTTGAATCATGTCACTGGCGTGTATCTTTGTGGCGAATGATGATTATCTGACCTGAATTGTCGTTGCCCTTTCTTCCGGAATCCGTCCATGTTTACTGGGTTTATTTGGTGGAATGCGTGCCATTTCACCCGCACAAAATGTTAAGGAATCGCAAAGATCCAATTTTGGTCGTCCAACAAGGGAAAAAGAGAGGAAGAGCACATACATTAATCGCCCGCGCGAAAAACAAACCGATAATTCAAACCGATCTCGTTCCCAGAGTCTTTGGGGCGAGGCAATTCATAATGGCGGACAAAGTTGTTGCATCATGTAATTATTGTGAAATGTCCACAATCCTTCTGTTTGTGCCAACATCCAATCACAACCCGTTGCGAGCCCAGTGCGATTCCTGGGGCGCTTTCATTTTGGGTGGAAAAACCGGGGAGAATTTTCTGCTTTAAAGGTGCAGAGCAAATTTCCTCAATCAAAATATGGAACGGGGGAAAGTGTGTTCCTTTTGAGATTTCCTTTTCTGTTTTTCTCAAGAGACTGGATACTAATCATTTAGAATAACAAATATGGCTGCCGGATTTTCGATCATTACTTCATAAGAAGTAATTCTCACCTACAGCTACGGGCTATGAAAGCACCCACGTTAATTGACTGAAACCCGCACGATTAATTTGGGCAGCTAAACACCAATGCTATTTTTATTTTTATTTTTCAAGGAGCATGGTAAAGTCTGCTTACTAGCCTACATTGCTTTCTCAATCTCATTCTCTGCTGGGACTCCTATATCACAAAGGCCTTGATTTACATGTTATTTGCATGATTCATCCCAGCAATTTACATGAAATTTACACAAAAAAACTATTTTATGGCCGGGTTGTGTCATATTTACATAGATTTTATGGCCTTTGCAATTGTTGTAAACAATTAAAACGGTCTAATCTTGTGAGGCCCTAAGTACCCGTTTATATGGAGAAAAATTGTCCCAGGAAGAAGGGTCACTCGCTTACCGGAGTTACCCTGGACCAGCCAACTTTTCCTACATTTCCCTATAAAATGCGGTTTAAGTAAACTGTTTACATGAGGGAAAAAAATGGCGCGGCTTGAAGGGAAACCCACCTAGCCGGTCACCCTTTGTCAACGGTAGGGTCGCCCTCCTGGCCAGGCCAACTATATTCCATGTAAACACTTTGGCTCGCTCAGTGGAGTCAACTTGGTCGAGGTAAGATGACGAGAGAATGCACGAGTACTATCTTCTCAGTCTCCTGATGATCGAAACTGAGCCGGGCAGCTCTTGACTCAGGAATAAAGGTTAGTTCTTTTCTCACATAAACGCTAGCTAAAGACCCGGTTGGGGGGTGACCATCTTCCGAGGACAACTTTTCTCCATATCAACAGGGCCTAAGACTTGATCCAAGTCGAACTATTAAAACAAATACCGATAGGCATTTTATAGGTTGCAACCGGCGAACTTTTGATAAACCGAACTCAGTGCAACATGCAGGGCCAATTCAACAGTTTCCCATATAATTTAATTAGGTAATAAATATTCGACACTCAAAATCATCGTGAACAGGGCATACAGATCCAAAACCATTTGGTAACTTAGACAGGACACGCATGATGATAGAGCGCAATTTACAGACATTTTATGAGACATGACCAAACGGCGTAAAATCTTTGTAAATTTGCGATTTATAGACATTTTTGCAAGATTTTATAAAGTCTGTAAATTTCAAGTATTTCCTCTTGTTGTAGCTCCAATAATTTATAAACATTTTACAGACATTTTATAGAGCTTTACTCAAAAAAACTCTGTAAAATATCTGTAAAATAAATTTACAAAGATTTTATATTTATGGAGTTAAGTGTTAAAGTCTGTAAATTTATTATTTACAGAGATTTTATGAAGTCTGTAAATGGTCCAAATTTTCCAGTGAAATAAAGTCTTTACAGTAATGAACCCTTTCAGGTCAAAAATTAAAGTGCATTTGAACCTCAGCCTTTTAAGATAAACACTAAATGTTATTCCAGTCTGTCATTTTCCTTCTTTCCGTGGAACCTTTGATTTGATCTTAGCCAAGATCCCTTTTTGTAATGAAGAAGCACATAAAACAATCATAATAATTGCTGCTGACAAACATGGATTTTCGACTCAACGAAATGACAGTATCTCCAACGGAATGGTAATTATATCTACTAAGTAAATAAAAACAGGACATTATGAAACTTTATGTATTCCTATTAGTTCGTTTTTGTCTTTATGATCACGGTACAGTGAGCTTTCTTCATCAAGGCTCAATAAAGCAATGCATGACTTTAGACTGCATTTGGTCAGTAAAATCTTACTTTTTCTTTTATATTTTTCTATTGTTTTCCATAAAACTAGCAAATCCACAGTTATCCATTTTTCGTTGATTTGATCGGTCTGAGTAGTTCACGGACTCCTTTTGGGACAATTGGGATTAATTTTACTGCTTTTGTCTAAATAGAATCGAGTACAACCACGATCCGGGAATGCTAAGAACAAAAGGGCATGCAATTAAAACTAAAATGGTATTAATTGCATTGTTCTTCTTTAATTTGAATTTAGTGCTTATTTCTAATGTTATTTTCATTTCAAGATATCTCTTGGAGAATGAAATAACTCAGCTCCAAAAGGCGCTTTCTCAGGACTCACACGTCTAACTTCCTTGTAAGTGGATTGTTTTAATTACTCTTTTAACTGATTAGGACACAAATATTTGTTTAACTTCGTTACAAAGTTACTCACATTGCTTAGTTAAATTAACCTTATTCCAAAATGGATGTCATTTAAATATTGTCTCGTTTTTATTCAAATTAGCCCTTGATGCCTCGTTCTTGAGGAGTTGGGGGTACGAGCACATTTTTGCAAAAATGTTCTCGTACCAACCCAACTCCATACTACTTTCCATTTAATGGCTACCAATTATTGATCTCGTATTTATGATCTCATATTTTTGAAAATCTATATGTTATTTAAAATGCGTGACTTTCTTAGAAAAATCACAAAGCATGACATTCTCGGAAATAAAGAAAGGGGGTTCCCCCGTGATTTTTTCAACCAATCAGAATTGTATCTCGTTTGCAATTTTCTGATATTTTTTCTGATAAAAGTACAGATCTGATAAATTTTCTGATGCATGAAGTTTGTTCAAATATTTGCATAATCAAAATAGCGTGACATTTTGGTTAACTTTATGGGTAAACTTTATGAGTAAACTTTATCATTCAGATTGTGCTAGCGGTACTTGTATGTAGACCGGCACTGCTGTGCCGTGACGTCAGCAGCCAACCTTTTAGATTTTATAGTGACCGTATGCATAACTTGTCACACCAGTATCGTGAATATACCGCTTGTCGTCGAAGCAAGATAATGACACTTTCTTCAACTCATAGCTTCCAAGTTGATGTAAGTTGCTTCGGATTGTTTTCATTGTATGATACATTTGCTTGTTATTAAATAGAACCTCTTTATAATTTTCATGTTTGATGTCATTTTTTATAAAATTCTTTTTGATTCCTTTAGCGGTCTTTCCTCCTTTTTGGTTGTCTTTCATATAGCTATACATTTTCGATCTTAATCCGACGTATTCGGTTATTGGTATGCCTGCCGCTTCATCTTTGAATTTACCGATTACTTTTTTATTTGCCGTGTTGTAATATTGTGTGGATAATCACTGTTGTCGAATTTGTCTTTATCATTCCAAAAGTCTTGATACACATCACTGGTTTCAATTTCATAGGTCAAGCTGTCTGTGTCTGTGAATAATAATTTAGCTTTGCTGTCATATTTTTGTTTTATATAGTTATAATGAAAATCATACATTAGTGTCTTACTAAGATCTAGGATACACATACCCACATATGCCGGCCTGTTTAGGGTTAGTGTTTCTTTGATTTTATGCACTGCCACTAGATTTTCATTAAAGATCTTGCTACTAACATATGTTGGTTTAGCAGCCATTTTTAATAGTTTGTTTTCATCAGTTACTAATCTGACATCTACTCGCTTTCTAATATTTTCCATTGTTTTTCCAAATACACTGTTATTCATAAGCTTGAAGAAGTCTTTCTCAAAAGCATTTTTGGCATTGGTTCTCTTCTGTGTGTTGAAATCAATGTATTCTTTTAACCATGGTGACTGATTGAACTCCAACACTCGATGGACTTTAGTTATTTTTAAACCAAGATCTGTGTATAATTGAAGGTTTCTGTAATGGAGTACGTATTTTTCTTTATTGCTTAATGTAGCTATTAATTTATGAACTAAACCAGTCGATATTTTGTGTTTCTTCGCGATGTTTTTGCAATATTTTGATAGCATATTTTCAGTTACTTTTACCTTTTCAGGTGCTAGTGGGTAGTCATTATGCAAATCATGTAGTTCTTTTGGATATGCTAGGTCTACTTCTAATATTAATCCTTTTTTGCCGTTCTCGCTGTGTTTAGACAAATTTATGTTGTTGATTTGCTTTTCTGTCATCCATCTAAAACCGCCATTTGGTAGGTATTGTGACATAGCCCAACCATATAGATTGTTAGCGTCTAGATACATTATGTACTTTGAGGGTGTCTTATCATCATAGGTTTTCATGTATCTATTAATGGCTTCACCATATCGGTTGGCGATGAAGCTTGTCCCGCCTCGCATGCCCTTTTCGATGAATTGAAACATATCGATGTCAGTCATTAGTTCCAATTGCATTTTAGTCATTTTTAACATTGCATCCCAGGAGAGACCAGGACTGGTGAAATAATGGCATGTGTCTAATTTGTAGTATTGCAGACAGGTCTTTCTGAAGTTTTCGAATACATCAGCTAACAGAAGGATGTCTGATTTAAGGTACAGGTCATGATACTCACCCATATTTTTCAGATTAAAAGTGTTCCATACATTTTGAGCATGTTTGTATTGATCGTCTGTTATATCCTCATCATTTAATATACTGTAAAATTCTTCTTTTGGTGGTAGCTTTTCATTGAATTTATCAAAGCTATCCATGAAGTCGTATGGATATACTCCTTTTTGAGACATTAAATCAAGCTCTTTACCTTTGAATTTTTGAGAAGTATATATTAATGCTTCTTTTGGTAGGTTGCTCACCAGTTTGTCAAGACTTGAGCTCATAAATTGAAAACTATCAATAAAGGTCAGATGATTACCAAGCATGAAAGCCATATACTTTTCCATGTTGTTTGGTATGGCATCGAAATTTATTTGACACTTTTCACCTTTCTTATGTGTATATTTATGCTCTTTGACTATTTCACCAATCTCTTGCATTATAAAATGTCTTTCATACGCACGGAGATTGTGAAATATAACTGGTATTTTATCAGTCAATCAGAATTTTAGGTTACAATCTTGATGTGCGGATCTTCTGTACTGACCAGTCACATGGCAGTGATCTCTTACTCTTACATCAGTTTTATTGTATTTTTTCTCACATATATGGCATTTATCAGCTTTTTGGAATTTTTCTTCATCATCTTTAGTCATTCTCAATGGTTTATTGAAATATTTTTTCATAACCTTCTTGCAATATTTAACTTCATCCAGCATAGCTTCCATAAATTTGTAAACAGCTTTTTCACCTCTATAAATTCGTACTGGTTTTGTGTATTTATCATCATAACAACACACAACCTTATATCCATAACCACAGTCTGTGTGTCTCTGATAAGCCTCTGTATATGATTTATCATCATTGGGTTGGCATCCATGAATTTTTTCAGTAATAGCCTCGAAGTCTGCATATATTACAAATGGAACTGGTAGTTGTTTATGGAAATTATTGAATTTTAGTGTGTTATCATCTTTTGTTGGCATTTTAATCGCTTGTGTGCCATTCACTTGGATACAGTTTTCTTTATGATCAGTTAATACTCTTTCAGAACTGAAACACTGAAGACAATGCATGCAAAAATGTTTTCTCTCTTTGTGCTTTGTTTGATTGTACATGAATTTGTTGAAATCTTTGATTAATACATAGTGCTTGTTTTCATTTTCTGTTATAAGAAGCAGACTCATACAATCTTCATACTTTTCATTTGATACATAAATGGGATATTTTTGTTTTTCTTCGTAACCAAATACATTGATGTTGATCTCATTATGTTTTTATATTTTGTTGTACTGTTTGGTAGTCACTGGAAATTCAATTCCTGAATAATTAAAATTTTCAATGAATGCTTTATCTGATTTTTTTATTATTTGATGATTTCTGTCTTGAGGATTAAGATGTCGAATATGGCACCATCTAAAACATTCATTATCCTCTTTTTTCATGTTGATCAATCCCTTTGCACTGTTTCTGAGTTCATGTGGTAGTTTAATGTATGATGATCCTTTCATTGGTTCGTATTTTACCACATTAAGATAATGGTTTTCAACTGATTCAACAGTCCAACCAGATCCCTCTGAAATCCATACTGCAATCTTATTTAGTATGCCTTGTTTTTATACTTCAATGGATTTGTCTATTTCTGTGTTGTTTATGATAGTTTTAGCTGGACTGTTGAAATATTCAGTCTTATACAATATTTCTCAATTTTACATTTTTGTAAATGTTACCTTAAGCGTTTCAACAAATTTTAGTCCTTTCATTGATATTAATATGTTTTCAATATGGGTAGCAACAGCCTTTCTTGTGTTGTTTAGTTGCACTAATGTGTCTTTGTTGTTTTTTATATTTATCTAGTAAGACTTTGTTTAAACTTTCATATATTTTTCTGTTTGCTCAATCTTAGTCCTTGGTGTTGGAACCGGTTTTTTGGTTCTTGGTTTTGGGATTGGTTTATCCCTGAATTCCAGTGGTGGAAGAATTATGTTGTTTTCATAATCTTGAACCATTTGATTCACACTCTTACGAGGTGTTGGGATTGGTCTTATTTGTTTTACGGTCCTTAGTGTTGGCACTGGTTTTTTATCTTGCTTTAATAGCAATTTGATCAGTTCAGATTTACTCAGTTTTTTGAGATCTTTTTTGTTCATACTATAATGTGACATATTATTCATTCTATATATTAGTTATAGTAAATAATTCTTTAAGCCATTTTTAGTGCGTTTGAATTCATGCATGAAAATGACTGCTTTTAAAAAAGATATAGGACAACTATTTCAACGCATCCAAATCATGGATGACTTGAGATATAATGAACTTAAATGAATTTAATCTGTTTCCTCTTGAATAAGTTTCAGAGAGTTTTTAAAGTGTTTGTTCGTGTGTAAATGTTTATGCTTTCCTGCAAGAGTATAGTTATGACCATTGTTGCAAATTTGACAAAACCATTCTTTATGCAACATATAATCTGTTTTCCTTTGACGTCATTCCTCATCAGTGTAATATCTAGGTCTTCCTTTCGGTTTTACTAATTTTCCACAATCATCACAGTTATAAGGCTTGTTCAGATTTTCCCTTTCCATATATAGATACTATACATTATTTTTTAAGTGTGTTGCATTTTGATGCACTCTATATTTGTAACCTAAATCTTGAACCATTTTTCTGATCTTTTCATTTTCATATTCTGTGACGTCATCATTCACAATGAAATCTGGTGGGCATGATTCTTTAGGATTTGTTAATATTTCAGTTATATGTTCCATAGCAGTTTTTTCCGACATTTATATACTATTATTTAGATATTTTTTCTACATCTGCGTTCAATATATTTGTTACTTTCTTCCATATGTTTAATGACTTCAAATATAACATCATCATAAGAATTGCTCATAAGATACTTACATTTGTTCGTTTCATACATCTTTTTCATATGAAGTTGTTTCTCAGACACATTGTATGAACCTGTCGGGCTTTTAAATTCAATGCATAAAGAATTGTGTTTACTTATTGGGTTTAACAGCATTAGATCACATTGTCCCGACATGTAACCTTTTTTCCATGATGTTGAGCGTATTAAAGGTGATTTTTGGTTTTCACCCAGACCAGCAATCATCAAAGCTTTTTCGGGATATTTGTCTCTTATAAATTGCACAACTTTGCAATGCAAGTCATATTCACTTTCAATCATTAATTTTTTGCTTTTCATGTCGTAATATCCTTTCTTTCTGATTGATGGTAAAACTTTGTTGGTTACCCAATGTTTGAATTCTCTTGCTTCAGGTCGTTTTGAAGAAAGAATTAGTGAATCAAAACCAGATTCATTTATAAAGAAACATTCAATGGTCTTTTCAATGCTCACATAGAGGGGTAACGTCTCGTTACCCCCAGTTTCAGGGCTCTCATCAAGGGGTAACGTTTCGTTACCCCTTGATTTTACCTTCATTTTGTGTTTCATCAATTTTTTATCGTCTTCGTGAACGTGATCTATGATTGCTTTTCGTGTATTTTTGTATCCCAGTATCAAAGCTATTTCTTTTCCGCGAAACCATATTTCATTTTTTCTTATCGATATAACAATTGATTTCAACTTTTAGTGTGTCATTTTTATAATTTGTCTTTTGTAACTCCATTTATATAATTAACTATATATTTTATTTTTAACTAGATTTTTTGAGTGCGTTTAAATATAGCCAGAAACAATTCATATGTTTTCAATGTCTTTCAATGGTATCCAACTGTTGAATTCATCACTGTATCCCTTCCATTTCACCAGAGCTTGTTTCTTCTTATAATCCCTCCGAATGACTTTGTCAATACGAAAAACATCCTGTATTGCTTTTAATAATTCAGGTTGATAAAAACTTCCTTGAATATCTTCACCTCTGAGATCTTTCAATTTGTAAGTTATAGGATTGGTGTATTGTATCTTATCAACTGTAAATACTTCTTCTGTCCAATTTGGTGTGTAACCCTTGTCAAACACATTCTGTTTATAGTTGGATATTCTGACCTTATCACCAACCTTGAATTTAGGTTTCTGTTTTAATGTTTCTGTGTCACCATACCAATTGAAGTAAACGGTTCCTTCATTCCTTTTATTGGATGCTTCAACGGGTGTCATCTTTATGCTTGAATGTTTTGTATTGTTGTACTGTTTCAGTATTTTTGGTAGTATATCGAGATACATTGTATTACCTTGAACAGTGAACTGTTTCCACATTTTGGATTTAATTGTTCTATTCCATCTTTCAACCACTGAGGATTTCTCCTCATTTTCGGTTGAATACATATGTATCCCATTTTTCTCCAGCAAGTCTTTCAAGTGTTTGTTATAGAACTCTTTTCCCTTATCAACCCATAGATATTGTGGTTTTCTGCCTTCCTTGAATATTGTTTTAAATGCTTCAGTGACAGATTCGCCTTTCTTATCCTTTAATGGTACAATCCAACCGTATTTACTGAAAACATCAATGACCATAAGAAGATACCGATAACCCTTAATCCATTTACTAAACTGTTGCATTTCAACAAGATCACTTGCCCATATTTCATCAATATGATTTGTGATTACACGCCGCCGAGTAAAATTACGTTTTATGGGTTTATGTAACTCATCTGCTAATTTTTCTTGCCAGTTTTCTTCACTCGGCGGCTTTTGACGTTTTTTCCAACCCCAAGACCCAGTTTTTGTTTTGTGTTAATAACATTTCTAGCCAACCAATGACCCCACTGCCTTTCATTGTATGGCACGTTGTCTAATGCTTGAACCATTTTTCTATCTGCTTTGTTTTTACATTTTTTATCATCCTTGCAGACCGAGTAATCAACATCGTGCTGCATTTCCAATATTTGACCAGTTTTTGGGTCGTACTTCAGTTGATTTTCCAAATCATTATAAGGTCCTGTGTATTTATGACCTGGTAGTGTCCATCCGCTTTTTGGTTTTGGTAATTTACCAATAGCTTTATGAATATTAAGAGCACCACCGTCTAGATCTTTTCTGTTTTTGTGTATTTTTTATTTGGTCTTATCTTTGTTGACAATTGATTCAAAGCTTGTGATCCAACATTTTGAATAGCTGGATTGAGTTTATCCAAAGCATAGTCAATAGCTTTTTTCTGCAATTTTGGATCTCGTAACATTTCTGATGTGTAATATCTACCCATTTCAACAGCTTTTTTACCAAGATAAGGTACTCCTTTGGGTAAAAATAGTTCAGCAGCTGTATTACCTAAATTTGACATGATCCCTTTGCCTGCCATCTCTTAGTTTCCCTGTTTTTAACAAATTTGGTCTTTTTAATGCCGCATTCAGCACAAGTGCAAAAGAACATTAGTCTGCCATTTTTAGTTGTTTTGTAACCTGAAGGCTCTGTACATTCGATCACTTTCTTTTGTTTAACACAATATGATTTCATAATATATATAAGTTAGATATTTCTGAAATAATGTTCGATAAATCTCTCATTTTTCATTGTATCATTTATGTCGAACATTTGTAATAAATAATAATACGAATTAACCTTATTGATTTCATTTAAGAAGAAGAGACGGAAATACCCGCAAGTTGTTGTTTGTATGTTTTGTATCTGATTGTTTTGGTGCAATAGAGTTAATTTTTTCTTTTGGCATGATTTACAATCTCTTGAAATGGGGGCATACCAAACGAATCGAAATAATTGATTACATTATCCTTAGCATAAGTGGCTACCCAATGACTTCCGCTCATATAAGCTGGTTCCAGATTGTAGATGAATAACGCCTGTTTATGGTTATGTGGAACATTTTCATCTCTTGACAGTACATCATTGATTGGTATATTCAAATATTTACACCATTTTATTAGATCATGGTTACTCAAAGGGGTGTTTTTATAAAATTTCGGTTTTACAATATCGCTCCTAAAAGAGGGATCCCGTTGAATGGCGAGTTTTTTCCCAATAGTAGTCCCTTTTCCTTTTTTTTTGGTCGAGGTTTTTTTTACCATTGCCAGTCACATATGGTGGATAACTATAAAATGGAGGGGGTAACCCAATTCTAGGTGCTCCTGTACCATGTTTTGACCAAGGAGGTGGTAACCCAATTCTAGGTGCTCCTTTTCCAGTTAGTTTCTTTACAGCCTCAATAGCTAGTGGAATTCCAATGCTAGCTAACAGAGTTCCTAAAAATCCACCTGATTGTGTTTTGGTCGGTTTTATACGAACACCTGAACCAGATTGAGCTGCTTTAACAATATCTTTTTGCTGTTTTGTCGTGAACATGTTCAGATATGGCATCAGTTGATTGATTGCATTAAAAGGTATCATCATAGGCAATGGCATGGCACCACCTTTTTGACCCTTTCCAGTTATGGCTTTCAAAGACTGTCCAACTCCTTCTGATGCTAAACCGGACAAAGCCGACAAGCCTAGGGTTTTACCAATAGTTGGAAGAGCTCTCATTCCAAGTGACAATACGGTACTCAAAAGACTTCCACCAACTTGTTTCCTGATATTCGTCTTGGCGAGTTTTATCCATTCCTTTGTTCGATTTGCGATTTTTTTGTAATCTTTTTTTTACCATTGCTGGAACATAAAGAGTGTCGTTTCCATTAAGAGAATCATTTGTTAGCCTTAGAACAATTGTTTCTTTTTTATGGTAAGCATTACTCAGATTCTTTTTTTGATTATCTGAAAGTCTTACGTTGATTTCATGAAGTTCAGTCATATAATATATGTTATATAATTCCAGTTACAAAACATATACAAATAAATAGGAGTCATTTACTTGATTTCATATTACTATTTCAGTTGTGGGCTTATACTATAACCAGTTCATTTCCGATTTTGTCAATGACGACTGTTTCTTCATATAAAACGATAGTATGTACGCTGAAAGGACTATCTCCTGCACTGTTCGCGTTTAGTTTATACCTAAAAATCAACTGTTTAGGATCTCTTGTTACTTTCTCTACCTGATATGATAGATCGAAATAGATTAGAGGATAAAGAGAGTTGTAATTCGCTAGGTTGAGTTGTGTGCCAGTGTTGTAATCATTTTTCCTCATTGCATAAGACATCAAATCGTTGAAGATTCTTACTTTGCTTTCAGAATCATATTCAGCTTCGGGATAAAAGACACCATTACCATATTCTAATCTGCATGTTGTCAAATAACTACCATTCCCACGATCGGCATTTATATTGAATGTATCAAATTCATATGGATTTGCCGCTTCATTCCTTGTTTTAGCTCGTTGTAGGTATACAAAAATTGCTTTGACATTGTCAATACTAGAAGAAATCTGGAAGAATCCACTACCATTCCTAGGACTTGACATTTGATACATTTCTCTGAGATACGTCCATTTATCTTGTTTCAAAAAAGAACCAATGAACTTATCATACAGACTGTCTTTTGGTGTCAATTTTGGAACCCATAGTAGAAATCTGTTAATGACAACTCTTCCATCATCAACTGCATCAAGTTTTTGAAGTATTTCTGTATCATCCGGTAGCTTTAAAGTAAATTCAAGCTGCATTGGCACCAGCATCTTACCCTCCAACTCTTCAAAAAAACTGTAACGATTAAGAGGTATGATTCTATTGACATCTGAATTCCCAGTTGTTAGAAGTCGTCTAGCCTCAAATCCTGCATTCTGATTGGCATTTGCTATCAGATGACTTGTATCCAAGTACCAAAGACTATTTTTGGCTACTGAGCGACTAAAATCGTCACTATATTCGAGGAGGTTTTTGACAAAAACGACCTTATGAAGATTGTCAGTGTCATACACGATTTTCCCAGCGCTTTTTATCATCATATGCGCAATCAATGAATGAGAACCATTAATAACCGTTATACGATCTGCACCATAGGCTGTACCATCAGCCAATTTTTGTACCTGGAACTGAACCTCGAAATAAGCATTGTACCAATCATAAAAACTCGATCGATCATTGATTGTAAATGTATATCCATTTTTCTCCTGATGTTGACCATTGGCTGGGGTTCTAATTACATCATCAAGTTGGAAACGTACCAACTCATTTCTTTGTAAAAATTCACTTGTTCTAAAAGCCATTTATACTATTATATTATATAGTTTTGCTGTCATGTTATTTATTTGAAGACTCTACGCCTTCTTCCAGATCCTGATATCAATCTATTGAGGATCATATCAGTACTTTCATCTTGCTGTTTAATGGGTGAGGATGGAACAATTGCCCTTTGTGTTGTAGCTCCTTTTCTCAAATTTGCCAATTTTTTCATTATCAGGTCTCCTGACTTTTCTGCCGCCGCCTTGCCAATTTTGTCACCTGCATGGGAAACCCCTGATTCTAATGCCTTCTTTGCTATTGGCTTAGCAAATTTCTTGAAAACAGATGATGCCACACTTTTTAACGGTTTAAAAATATATCAACGATAAGTCCAGACCCTTTGTGTTGAAAAACAAATCTACCAAGTTTTGGATGATAAAACCTCTTGAATTCATACGGTTTCATTTATACTTTTATGTTATATTATTCTATGCTTTTCAAAATCAGTGAAAAAGATGTATCCGCTCCATTTAGATCCAGTAATCTTTTTTTTTCCATCGGTTATCCGGATTCTGATTGATGAAATTGTAATTTTATTAACTGGATTAAATGTAACTCGTCGTGGTTCGAGGGTGAAGGAGTAACTTGGAGTTAGTACACTGATTGAGAATGAATAAATGATGTCTGTGTCTTTACCGTCTACAAGCGATTTGTTAATTAAATCACAATGAATATTGAGTATGTCTGTGTCTTGACTGAGATTTGGCACTCTTAGTCCAATATGCGTTCCACTTGCTAATATCTTTTTGTCAAAACGTATCAGGTCATTAAAATTACTTGCTCTTAAATCAAGTTGGTAATTGTCAGCTAATGTAACCGTGACCCTAAATATTGTATCATCGAATTCAAGAGTTATCGGATACGTGTCACCCTTAACACCAGTTTTTGTCAGATTTTTTATGTATGTGTTGAAATCTGTATAATTCCACACACCGGCTGGAAGTGTAATGTCTTTAAAAGTTGAACCATTATCTGAGCTATATTTGATCAATTCATTTTTGTATCCAGCATTTACATTAAACCATGTGAAACTCATGTTAATAACTCGATTCAGACCAATGACATATTGCTTATTATTGTCTAGAATTATAGGTCTGGTAAAATTCGTTGTGAAATCTTCTGGTTTGTTACCCAATTCATTTTTTACACTATAAGATGATAAAACTATCTCTGGTTGCATTATACAATAAAGCTACATTAAATTTTGAAATATTGTTTGTATAATTTACCATATTGTGATTTGTTAATTGTCGACATTTTTAATAATGTGTCCAATATAGAAACACCCATATTTCGCATGTCAATGCTTGTATTAGCAGCCAATATCTCACCAATGATCAAATCCAATTTTTTATGAGTTCTTTCGGTTTGTTGAAAAATATCACATTACCACCTTTTGTTTTTTTCTACCAGAATCTTTTATTGTTTCGATTTTGTTTTGATAATGTTTTATCTATTCATTTAGAGTTCTCATAGCGCAATCCACTCTTTTGTTTTCCTCTTGCCTATCAGCTTCCGTTATATTCCCACTTTTGTATTGCTTTGTAACGTTTCCTTTGTAGGCTTTCAATTGATTTCTTTTAAATTTAGCATCATTGACAATCTTATTGAGATATTTTTTGTTCTTTCGTTGAGTCATTTCTTGTTGATTCATTACCTTTTCAACAGAATCATAATTTTGAAGACCAAGATCACCTAATATTTCATTATCCATATCTTCATCATCTATTCCATAATCGATCTCATCGTCATCATCATATTCTGGTGGTAATTCTGGTTCTTCAGGAAAGTACTTAGGATCAACATAAATCTCTTTTTTTCCTTCCAGAAGATCTTGTAAAGATTCTTCATATGTTGGCGGTTTTGGCACCAGTTGTTTTTCTTGCTGTGGCAAAACAGGTTGTTCAAATAATTCACCAAGATTCATATCTGGAACTTCATCCTCTATATCAATGCCGTAATCAGGAACTTCTCCTTTCTTCAGTGGTCGTTTTTTCCTTGGCAACCTTAAAACCTGATTACTATCAATGACGTCATCTAATTTACTTGTAATTGGTTTGAATACTTTTGAAAATCCCTGTTGACTGGTATGCTGATCAATATCATGCTTTTTAATTGCATTACGGACATAATTGATCTTATCCCCTAATTCAGATTTACTCTTTGCGAGTTCTTTCCACTTAAGTAAACTCATTTATTGTTATATTGTTACGTTAGATAAAATGGAAATTCATATATAAAAAATAACGTTTTACACGGTGTTGAACACCATGTTGAACACCGTGTTATACACCATGTTATTGAAACAATATACCCATATAATATAAAAATGAAAATACCAAATTATGATACTGACGATAAAGTCACATCCAATTTCGAACAATTATATGATTTTATGCCTGATCGATGCTTCCGCATGCTGATTTGCGGACCTTCTGGTTCGGGAAAAACAAATACACTGATGCATATGATTTACAATTTGTTATACTTTGATAAAATATACCTTTATGTAAAAAACTTAGAGCAGTCAAAGTATCAGAATCTCATGGATGAGTTCGAACCGATAAGTGATGAAGCTGGTTATGATGTTATTGAAGCAAGCAATGATCAAATTATTCCTGTAAATGATCTTGACAGTGAAAGTCAGAAATTGGTAATATTTGACGATTTTGTATGTGATAGAAACCAAAAGCCATTAGTTGACTATTTTATACAGGGGAGACATAAAAACTGCTGTGTTATATATTTGAGCCAAAGCTACTATAAGACACCAAAAGATATTAGATTAAACTGCTCACATTTTGCCATTTATGATTTCCCGAGTACTAATGAAAAAAGTCTCAAATGTCGTGAAAACAATGTCTCAAAACAATTATACGAGAAAGCAACTAGAGACCCTTACAGCTTCATATATATTGACAAACCGAAGAAACAAGCGAAGAACAATTTTGATGAAAAAATAATATAATCGAATTGTATATATGAGTTACTCAAATGGTAAATTGCCTGAAGAAACAATATCGCACGGCAAAATTATTGAAATAGTAAAAGGATTACCTGGTGTCGGTTTTAAACTTACTGATGGTGGTGATTATGATATTCAAAATAAAAAACTGAGAAATGTAGCTTCACCGCAAGCGAATACCGATGCAACCACTAAGAGTTATGTTGATTCAGAGGTTTCAAAGACATTAAAATTGGATGAAAGCAATGCAATGACTGGAGCCCTCAATATGGACAATCGCAGAGTTGAAAATATAGCCCCTGCTCGGCATGGCCAAAGTGATGCTGTGAGCAGTTTACATCTTCACACCTATTACATGGATTTTAACGACAGTGACAGCAAATTGGAAATGCAAAATCCTATTGACATGAAAGACCATGAAATAACGGATCTAAAAGACCCCAGATCAAATAACAAAGACGCCATGAGTTATAAATTTTTTGAAGACAATTTCATGAAAATTAATGCTGTCGGAGACATCGACTGTAACGGATTAAAATTTTACAATATTTCAGCACCAACACATGAAAATCAAGTTACAAATCTTCAAGAAGTCCGTAAAAGATTCGTTGCTAAACAATTTGAAAGTGAGAGTGTTTTAGTCGAAGATTTGAACTTAAATAACAAAAAGGTGATAAATCTGGCAAATCCTACAGCAAATTCAGATGCTGTCAATAAACAATACCTTGAAACACATACTACGAACTTGAGATTGGGAGATTATGTGAAAAGAGATGGAAGCATTTCCGTAACTGGTGATTTTGACTTTGGTGACAATAAAATTACAAAGGTTGGCAATGGTACACAATCAACTGATTTAGTGAACAAAGGATACATTGATACTGCAATAGCTGCCAAACCGAATGTCAATCAGGTTTTGTTAAGAGATGGTTCACAATATATGACAGGCCATTTAAACATGTCATTCAACAAAATAAGCAATATCGATCCTCCTCTAAACGGAGGTGATGCAGCAAACCAAAAATATGTCGATGATGAAACAGGCAAAAAACCAAATGTCAATCAGATTGTATTACGAGATGGTACTCAAGGAATGACTGGAAAGTTGAATATGTTTCAAAAAAGGATCGTCAATTGTGCACCTTCAACCGGTCAATTTGACGTCACTAGAAAAAGTTATGTCGACAATCAGGTTTCAAGATGTTTGAGATTGAATGGATCCAATAAGATGACTTCGAATCTAGACATGAACAATCAACGAATGATAAATCTCGGAAACGCCACACATAATCAAGATGCCATAACTTTGAAGCAAGTGAATGATGCTTTTTCAACTATAAGTACCGAAAATAATGAATATACAGACCAAAAAATAGCGGAGAGTCATATAAGCACACATACAAATAGAAAAAACGTGTTGAAATATGTTATGGATGATGGTGAATTTACTGAAGATTTTGGATTACAGGACGTAGAATTGAAAACATTTACTGACATGCCACATAAAACAAATGATAAAGCGTTTTTCATGAATGTTCAGAGATATACTCAAGGTGGTGTCAGTGAGTATAAAGGAAAATTTGACTTGAATCTGTTTAAAATGTATCGAGGTGATAAATCCGACAAATACACATTTTGTGTTGAAGTTTATTTTCGAAAATCTCCGTTTTATGATTATGAATTTGATTCTATAGAATTGGCCTACGAGGGTAAAAACATAAACGTCTCTGGAAGAACAGTCAAAGTGGATTCAAATTATAAATATTACAGAACGATTCTAACTGCCACACCTAATGGCACATCGCAACAAATCGAAAGAAGACTTTACATCACTATTAAAAGCAATTTTGACAATGGCAGTCCTGCTTTGTTGCCTGTTTATGTTTTGATTTATGGCATAAAAGGTGAAGCAAAAAACGATCTTGATATGACTATTTACGATTACGAAAAAGCTTATGAGGTTGCCAACAATGAATTTCAAATGCATGTACCAATCGATATGAATAACAACAAAATAACAGGTTTATCATCACCTGTCAATGACACGGATGCAGTCAATCTGTCGTACCTTTTTAACACAAATCTTGTATCTTATTTATGGGGAGAAACATCAAGAGCTTCAGTTGCTACTGAATGTATTTTTACACTCATTGGAGGGTATGTAGCAATGCCAACAGATATGTACATCGCAGCTGTAACTTTGATTACTGATAAATTATATCCCCTTTCAAGCAATCATAGGCTGACAACAGAAACAACAAATACATCCGTTTATAATCTCGATTTTTCTTCAAAAAGAAGCATCGCTGTAAACATTAACAGACTTTTCTCGAATATCCGAAAATTAAAAATTACATATTCAGGCACTGCAGACTCAAGAAAATTTCATTTTATAATTTCACATAAGTCTTTTGGTCGTTAAAATAATATGGCATTATACGTTGAAAAAACAATAAGGTAAAGGTATAATATAACGTAAATATATATGTATATCAATTTATTGCTTGAATATGTGGCATACAATTTTGAAAAAACAAAGGAAAAACATCCAAACATTGACGATAAAATATTAAAATCAGCACTTGTTTATAGATACCTGCATTTTTATCATCTCGAAAGAGATATATCTGTGAATGAGATTCTTGAACTCAATAATGGTGAAATAGGTCTTCTTGGATCAGGTAGTGGCTGTCTAACATGGTTACTTGAAAAGATCTTCGGTTGGATTGATATATTAAATTCACATAGTGTATTACATGATGCTTCCGGGAGGTTTTATGTCCACCATAAGCTCGGTAGAGGTTACACTTATGCTATTTCAGAAAAATACCCAACCAAACTGATTAAAAGATCACCTTTTTGTGGACAAGTCAGTGGTATACTATATTATCTATGCAGACGATTAACAATCTAAACTATAATTATGGCAGATCGGAAAAAGAGAATATTTAACTGGAATCATATTTCAGATTCACTGACTGAAGATCAGGTTGATGAACTAAAGAGCTATTATAAAACATATCACAGGAAATGCTGGGCTTATAAGCAGGCTGTGAAACGGTATAAAAAATTAAAACTGATAGGTAATTCTATTTCTATTTTGACTGCTGCCGGAGGGATTACTAGTGCTATTGTTACACATGGTATAGCTTTACTTGCTATTTCAACAGCTGCTTTGTTAATTAAGTCTTACATGGATTTTCAATCACTTGATCTGAAGATACAAAATTGTACATACGCTTATCAATCTTATCAGCATATTTTGATTGATTTAAAAGACATGTTGAGAAGCGGTGATTTTCAACCATCGTTTCACACAGAATTAAAAAATGTAGATGATTTTGTGACTGATGTTTGTCCTAGTGTTGATAAGTTCTACGCTAAATACAATGACAAATTCATTCCTTAACTATTGTGTTTATTTCATCGATTATCAGTGTCTTTATGTCCTTCCAATATTGTTCATATGATTGAAGTGTCTTTTTGGATTTACTCGTCTTGACCTTTTCAAAAGGAAGATCAAGCATTTTAAATATTTGTTTCAAAATGAAATTTATGTTAATCATACGCTTTCTGTCTATATTCACAGATTTTACGACCTTACCAATTTCATCAAAAATTCTCAATATCTTATCTCTATTTTTCACGGTTATCTGAAAACCATTTTTTACAGCTATATTATTCATTATGTTTTCTATATGATATTTTCTTTGGTAAACACTTTTACGATGGAATCTATGCTTATTTGAGTGAAAATCAACAAATTCTATAAGTGGTTTATAGCCATTAACTGTCCCACATTTTTTACAAACTAGCATATTGTTATCATTCACTATATCAGGTTGACTGCAGCATTGTTCTGTTTTTTTAGTATGCTTTGAGATCTGTTTATTGCAAAATGGACAGACCACTTCTTCCATATTGACAAGTTCTTCATGTATTTCTTTAGAACTCATTATACTATTATATACTATTATCATTATACTATTATCATTATACTATTACATGAAATATTATTTTAAAAACATATAGATTTCCAAAAATAGTAGAACAAAAATACGAGATCAAAAATATGAAACCATTATATGGAAAGTAGTATGGAGTTGGGTTGGTATGAGAACATTTTTGCAAAAAATGTGTTCATACCCCCAACTCCTATACTACTTTGATGCCTCGTTCTTGAGCTGAAAATTGAAAAGATTAGAGAGCATAGGAAAGACAACGGCTACGGCTATGAGAACGTCAGAAATTTGCATATTTTGTAGGCAAAAACAATAGCTTTGCACCCCCTGCACGTGCGTTTTTCACGTTTGTTCATTTCTTTGCCGTCGTCAGCAAAACAACAATGTGAAATAGCGAAATTCGAGGTTTTCTAGAGGACGTCAGCACTTGAGGATAAATTTTCATTTTCTCCACTAAATTAAGACTGACCCAAGCGGAACGACCAAAAACGATCCGTCATATTGATTACTTTTTCTAAACAACCTTAAGAAGACCAGTAAAACTGGTCGAGATGTCGGTTTTAAACTATTTTAACCTCGGAAATTCCCCGAAACAATTCAAATCTTAATTTTTATAGAGATGAGAGGTGAAAGTTTCAGAAATACGAGAGAAAAAAATTATTCTATAGCTCTAGGGGTACTACAATTTTAGTACTGTCAGGATCTTATGCATCTCTGTTAATTCCTTTTTCCATGCTAGAACACTTCCTTCTTTTTATGTTCACAATACAGCGGTCCTTCTTTATCAAAGCTCAAAAAAAAACAATGCACTGATGTCTTTAAACTGCATTTGGTCATTAATACACAAAATTTTGCTTTTGATTTTTCCTAATGTTTTCCATAGAACTAGCAAATCCACTGTTATCGATTTTTTTCTTTTTCATTCATTGCTCTGAGTCGTTCACGGATTCCTTTTAGGACAATTGGGATTAACTTTCCTGCTCTTGTCTAAGTAGAATCAAGTACAACGACGATCAGTGAATTCTGAGAAGGAAACGGCAATTAAAACTAAAATGACATTGATTTTAATGTTCTTGTTTAATTCAGATTTCATACTCATTTCTAATTTTGTGTTCATTTCTAGATATCTTGATAAAAATAAAATAAGTCAACTCGCAGAAAACGTTTTCTCAGGACTCACGGGTCTGCATTCGCTGTAAGTATATTGCCCTAAATACACTTTCAAAATATGACACGGCTTTGCGCCTCTCCACTCCACAAATAATTGTGCGACTTAGTTACAAAGTGACTCACACGGCTCAGTTAAATAAAGTCTTTACAGTAATGAACCCTTTCTGATCAAAAATTAAAGTGCATTTGAACCTTAGCCTTTTAAGAAAAACACTAAATGTTATTCTAGGCTGTCATTTTGGTTCTTTCTGTGGAACCTTTGATTTGATCTTAGCCAAGATCCCTTTTTCTAATGAAGAAGCACATAAAACAATCATAATAATTGCTGCTGACAAACATGGATTTTCAACTAAACGAAATGACAATATCTCCAACGGAATGGTAATTATATCTACTAAGTAAATAAAAACAGGCATTATGAAACTTTATGTATTCCTATATCCATGCTTAGATAATTCGTTTTTGTCTTTATGATCGCGGTACAGTGAGCTTTCTTCATCAAGACTCAATAAAGCAATGCATGACTTTAGACTGCATTTGGTCAGTAAAATCCTATTTTTTCTTTTATATTTTCCTATTGTTTTTCATAAACTAGCAAATCCACAGTTATCCATTTTTTCTTTGATTTGATCGGTCTGAGTAGTTCACGGACTCCTTTTGGGACAATTGGGATTAATTTTACTGCTCTTGTCTTAATAGAATCGAATACAATCACGATCCGGGAATGCTAAGAACAAAACGGCATGCAATTAAAACTAAAATGGTATTAATTGCATTGTTCTTCTTTAATTTGAATTTAGTGCTTATTTCTAATGTTACTTTCATTTCTAGATATCTCAGGGAGAATAAAATAACTCAACTCCAAAATGGCACTTTCTCAGGACTCACACGTCTATCTGCCCTGTAAGTGGATTGCCTTAAGTACACTTTTAACTGAATATGACACAAATAACTGTGTAACTTTGTTACGAAGTGACTCACACAGCTGAGTTAAATAGACCTTATTCCAAAATGGACGTCATTTAAATATTATCTCGTTTTTATTCAAATTAGCCCTTGATGCCTCGTTCTTGAGCTGAAAATTCAAAAGATTAAGAGAGCTTTAGCAAAGACAACTGCTACGGCTACGAGAACGTCACAAATTTTCATATTTTGTGGGCAAAAACAACAGCTCTGCACGCCCTACACGTGCCTTTTTCTCGTTTGTTCATTTCTTTGCAATCGTCAGCAAAACAACAAGGTGAAATAGCGAAATCCGAGGTTTTATAGAGGTCGTCAGCACTTGAGGATAAATTTTTATTTTCTCCACTAAATTAAGACTGACCCAAGCGGAACGACCAAAAAAGATCCGCCATATTGATAACATTTTCTAAACAACCTTAAGAAGACCAGTAAAACTGGTCGAAATGTCGGTTTTAAACTCTTTTAACCTCGGAAATTCCCAGAAACAATTGAAATTTTAACTTTCATAGAGATGACAGGTGAAAATTTCAGAAATACGAGTACAAAAAATTATTTTATAGTTCTAGAAGTCCTCCACTTTTAGAACTGTCAGGATGTTACGAAAAAATTCCTGTTTGTATGCGAGAACGATTCCTTTTTTTATATGATCACAATACAGTGAACCTCCTTTTATCAAAGCTCAAAAAAAGAATGCATTTCCTTATACTGCATTTGGTCATTAAAGTCTTAATTTTGTTTTTTACTTTTCCTATTGTTTTCCATAGAACTAGCAAATCCACGGTTTTCAATTTTTTTTTTCATTCATTGCTCTGAGTCGTTCACGGATTCCTTTTAGGACAATTGCGATTAACTTTCCTGCTCTTGTCTAAGTAGAACCGAGTACAACGACGATCAGTGAATTCTGAGAAGGAAACGGCAATTAAAAATAAAATGACATTGATTTTAATGTTCTTGTTTAATTCAGATTTCCTACTCATTTCTAATTTTGTGTTCATTTCTAGATATCTTGATAAAAATAAAATAAGTCAACTCGCAGAAAACGTTTTCTCAGGACTCACGGGTCTACATTCGCTGTAAGTATATTGCCCTAAATACACTTTCAAAATATGACACGGCTTTGCGCCTCTCCACTCCACAAATAATTGTGCGACTTAGTTACAAAGTGACTCATACGGCCAAGTTAAATAAAGTCTTTACAGCAATGAACCCTTTCAGGTCAAAAATTAAAGTGCATTTGAACCTTAGCCTTTTCAGATAAACACTAAATGTTATTCTAGTGTGTCATTTTGGTTCTTTCTGTGAAACCTTTGATTTGATCTTAGCCAAGATCCCTTTTTCTAATGAAGAAGCACATAAAACAATCATAATAATTGCTACTGACTAACATGGATTTTCGACTCAACGAAATGACAGTATCTCCAACGGAATGGTAATTATATCTACTAAGTAAATAAAAACAGGACATTATGAAACTTTATGTATTCCTATTTCCATGCTGAAATAGTTCGTTTTTGTCTTTATGATCACGGTACAGTGAGCTTTCTTCATCAAGGCTCAATAAAGCAATGCATGACTTTAAACTGCATTTGGTCAGTAAAATCCTATTTTTTCTTTAAGATTTTCCTATTTTTTTTCATAAACTAGCAAATCCACAGTTATCCATTTTTTTTCTTTGATTTGATCGGTGTGGGTATTTCATGGACTCCTTTTGGGGTAATTGGGATTAATTTTACTGCTCTTGTCTAAATAGAATCGAGTACAACGTCGATCCGGGAATGCTAAGAGCAAAACGCCATGCAATTAAAACTAAAATGGTATTAATTGCATTGTTCTTCTTTAATTTGAATTTAGTGCTTATTTCTAATGTTACTTTCATTTCTAGATATCTCAGGGAGAATAAAATAACTCAACTCCAAAATGGCACTTTCTCAGGACTCACACGTCTATCTGCCCTGTAAGTGGATTGCCTTAAGTACACTTTTAACTGAATATGACACAATTTTCGTAACTTTGTTACGAAGTGACTCACACAGCTGAGTTAAATAGACCTTATTCCAAAATGGACGTCATTTAAATATTATCTCGTTTTTATTCAAATTAGCCCTTGATGCCTCGTTCTTGAGCTGAAAATTCAAAAGATTAAGAGAGCTTTAGCAAAGACAACGGTAACGGCTACGAGAACGTTACAAATTTGCATATTTTGTGGGCAAAAACAAAAGCTTTGCACGCCCTGCACGTGCGTTTTTCTCGTTTGTTCATTTCTTTGCCGTCGTCAGCACAACAACAAGGTTAAATAGCGAAATCCGAGGTTTTATAGAGGTCGTCAGCACTTGAGGATAAATTTTTATTTTCTCCACTAAATTAAGACTGACCCAAGCGGAACGACCAAAAAAGATCCGCCATATTGATAACATTTTCTAAACAACCTTAAGAAGACCAGTAAAACTGGTCGAAATGTCGGTTTTAAACTCTTTTAACCTCGGAAATTCCCAGAAACAATTCAAATCTTAATTTTCATAGAGATGAGAGGTGAAAGTTTCAGAAATACGAGTACAAAAAATTATTTTATAGTTCTAGGGGTCCTCCACTCTTAGAACTGTCAGGATGTTACGAAAAATTCCTGTTTGTATGCGAGAACAATTCCTTTTTTTATATGATCACAATACAGTGAACATCCTTTATCAAAGCTCGATAAAACTATGCATGTCCTTAAACTGCATTTGGTCATTAAAGTCTTTAATTTTGTTTTTTACTTCTCCTATTGTTTTCCATAGAACTAGCACACCCACTGTTATCAATAAGGCAGATCCTTTTTTGGTTGTTTAGCTTTGTGCCGGCACATGACGTATCATGACTTTTACACAACGTGTAAATGATGTGAAATTACGCGGGAAATGAACGAAAAAGACTGTAGTAGACAGTAAATTATCGTAAAAGTAAACGTACTTGACAGGCCTCTGACTGCAATTCCAAAGCAATTTGACATCATTTACAACCTCGTTCCCAGGACCTTTTCCCTGGCTTGGGGGTGGGGCGGGAAAAGGCCCTGGGATCGGCTGGTCACGTGATCATAGAACACCAAAATTTCTTGGGTGTACTAAATTATCATACGTTAAACGGAACTTTCAAGATGGCGGGCTCTTCGAGTAAACCAAACTTTTTGTCAGTGCTTCGTCGAATCGAATTTTCTTTAAATAACGGTAATTTTCCTTCTTTAAATTTAAAACCTCTTCAAATGAAGTGTTTTGAATATATGCTGGAAGGTCAGGATGTCATTGGAGTCCTACCTACTGGATTTGGCAAGTCAATGCTCTTTCACCTTCTACCTCATTTCATTCCTGTGAAGACCACCAAGAACATAGTTATTGTGGTATGTCCATTAAATTCCATCATTGAAGATCAGCTGAAAGTCTTAAAAGCTCGAAGGATAACCGCTGATGTCTTACAGCTTGCTGTATACGAGAAGGAACCCGCCGATAACTTGTTCGGAAATCAACAAGAACCAAGCGAGCACGTGGTCCCGGATTCAACGAAGTTTCCTCAAGATGTGGTTAATGGTAACACTTCAATTGTATTCGCCCATCCAGAGCTACGACAAAATCCTTGTACCCATTGCCAATGAACTGGCAATTCAAAGAGAAAACCACCTAATGACAATCATTTATTTAAAACTAAAATACTGCGGATAAGCTTATGGCTTATTTGAAAGAGTATTGAAATAGTCCAGGAGCTGAGACCGGAAAAAAGGGGTTTCGCTCTCCCATCACCACAGAAAAGGTCTGATAACGGATTTTGATAGAACAACACCTCCTGAATAACGCCAGGTAGTTCGTAGGGTCGATTTGTGGTATAGGTTTTGAGTTAAGGGGGTATTTTCTGACGTCACTGTAAATCTCACATGAAATCGAGGTTAACAAACTGATGGGCATTTTCTGAAGATTTTCTTACTAAACGTGTCCCGGCATGACTCTAAAGTTTGTGTTAACGTTATCTGAGAATACAAGAAATACCGCTGTGGTGATAACTTAGGTCACGTGACCTACCACATGACACAAGACAAATAAAACAGGCGTTGCATTACTGGTAGAGAGTTCTCTTTACTTTTTTCTTGGTACGGCACACTTTACAGAGTGTTAAGGTCATTAAATTCAAGTTCACCTGCAACTTAAATTATCTTTTGGGCAAGAAAAAACTTCATTTCTCCTTACTACGCTTCCTGCTTAGATTTTGGGTTCCGCGAGAGACCACAGGCATCCAGGTCAATTGTAGGTAAGTAAGTAAGTAATTAAGTAATTAAAGACTGTAAAGACTTAATTAATGCTGCAAGATTGAATGCATCAGACAGAACCCTAGAAATTGTCTGGTATTAACCCAGGCTTTTGAATTGTGCCTTGAAACGGAAAAAAACTGGCAAACAAACCGTTTCTGGTGAGCCAAAATTTCAATGTACGTATTTCACTTTGTTTTTGCTGCCATTTCTCCTTTTCAATAAACGCGGTTAAATAGTGTATTTTTTCATTTTAAAGAAAAAAAATGTGCTTATCCTCAACGACAATTTTAAAATTGGCTTTTAAACCGCAAGAAATATTCTCTTTTGATAAAACCATACTTAAGAGCCTCGATTCCATGTATTGTGATGAAATCGAGGCTGACGAAATCCAATATGGCCGCGCCCATGCCTTGATGTGGTCTGTAAGTATCTGGAAAGTTTATTCATATATTTCTTCTTTTGTATCTCAAACAAGCTTGCAAGTTCTATCTTGGTAAAGCCACTTATAAGCTAATTTTGCCGGCAGTATTCTAATAATTTTCCATTTATTGTACCGAAATGATAGTTTTTCTCGTCACTTTTTTTGACAAAACCAGACGTCTTTATTATTATAACTGGAGTATGCTATGGTTTAAAGCATTTTGAAACATATCTTTAAGGTAATAAGTATGAATACCGTGGAATGCTTTTTGCTAATTAGCAAGATATTATAGCGATGGTAATTTTTAAGAAAAATTGCACCGTGTAGTTCTTTTAGTTTAGTATTCAGAGTATTCTACGGTTCTTTGGTTGCTTAAACTTGTTAGAAAGGACAAAAGACATTCTCATTGGGTTGTTAACAGTGTAGGATGTGACTAATTTCTGAGAAATATAAGACCGGTTTTTGTTGTTGAGTCAGTTGTTGTTGGAATGAGCATAGTTCGACTGCTAAAAAAGCAAATGAAGTAAACCCTTGCAAATACGTGTTTAATTTTTGCTTTTCATGTTAGCTCATATGGCTAGTCAAAGAGAGGATAACGAGGATTTCCTGCCGGGAATAAAACGAAAAAAGGATAGAAGAGACATCACCATCACAGAAATGTATTATCTGCCAGGACATTCATGGTGAGAATCTCAGGAAAGGCAAGGCTATCGAAACTTTCGTTAGTGCTGCAAAGCGCCGAAGGGATGAAGTTTATAGTAGGCTTTCAGGAGAGGTAGATGATCTTGCCAAACGAGATGTATACTGGCACTCGTCTTGTTACTCTAGCTACACAAGCGAGCAGAATATCCGCTACGCTACTGCAGCTCAACATCATACTGATGAAGAGGTCTCAGGCAGCAAAGGAAAGGAAGTTCAATCAAGAACATCCCGTTCAAGTGTTAACCCCACTGACTGGTCAAAATGTTTGTTTTGTCGTAATAAGACACACAAAAAAGTAGCAGCGATGTACAATGTCTGCACTTTTGAAGCCAGTGAAAGAATCAGGAAAGCCGCCGAGGTAAAAGGCGATGAGCGAATGTTGCATTGTCTCCTGAGTGTAAAGAACGATTTAATTGCCGCCGCAGCCAAATATCACAAAGATTGTTTTTCCTCGTACGTGAGCAAATCCAACTTAAAGCATCAAGGGTTTGATGATGGCGTGTCTGTGCATGAAGCCGCTTTCAAAGAGCTTGCACAAAGTATTGGTCACTGCATCCTTGAAGAAGGTAAAGCATACGACATGTCAAGTCTTTTGCTAAAGTATCAAGATATTTTGAAAGAACGTGGAGTTGATGGTGCAAGCTACACTAAGCATCGCTTGAAAGAACGCTTGAAGAGATACTTCGGGTGTGACATTGAATTTTTCCAACAAGCCAACAAGTGCAAATCAGAAATTGTCTACTCTAGTGCTTTGTCTATTCATGATCTTATAAACGAAGCAGCAGCGAGCAAGATGAAGACCACAGCCTCTAATTCTGGGAATTACGAATCAGCTGACTACCAGCAGATAAGGAGTGTTGCAGGCCGCATAAGAGAGGAGATCAGGAAGAGCAATGGAATCAAATTGCGTCCACTTGATGTCAAGGAAATATCCTTGGAGACCGCAAAGAAAATTGTCCCCCTCATTCTGTACATGCTGTAACGTGAGATCATCTGTCAGAGTGAGCTAAAAGAGCCTGAGATTTCACCGGCGTGTAAAAGACGTGAAGATGAGCGCAAAGTGTTTACTATCTCGCAAGACATTATCCACTCAGCTTCAAACGCTAGAGTGAAACTTCCCAAGCAAATAGGTCTGGCCATGGCTGTACACCACCTCACGGGCTCAAAGGTGTTGATTACCCTGCTAAATCGCATGGGACATTGCTCGTCCTACAGTGAAGTACAAGAAGTTGATACCAGTCTGGCAATGGAAGTGACTGCCATGGCAGAGCAATTTGGAACAGTCGTGCCATCTAATATTTCGCCAGGTCCGTTTATTCAGTTTGCGGCTGATAACAATGACTTAAAGGAGGAAACATTGGATGGGAAAAACACCACACACGCAACAACCATGGTTGTTTATCAGCGAAAGCAATTTGGCCCAGAACTCCCACCCACGGCACGAGCTGATCACACAATGCGCAGAAGATCCCTAGAGGCCGCTAATACCCTGTACGACATCCGCGAATGCTGCATGCACGGCAGAAGACCTCTACTTACTGAATACAAAGGGACCATTCAAACGGAGTGGCTTTCCAGTATAAGTAACGAGTTGTCCAACGCAACTGATAGGGATAATATTTAGGCCCTACTTCGCATTGATCCCTCTCGCGTACTTGATACAACAGTTGTAGCGGGAGCGACGCGCCAGCTTGCTCCGAGCTGGAGTGGATTTAACGCATTGTTATTTCCTGATATCCCACGTGTTACCAACATTGGCTATTGTCCGTTACTCGATGCTTCATCTACTGAATTCAGCACAGTGTATACCGTCATGAAGCATGCACAGCAGATTAGCTTGAGTGTTGGACAGTTGGAGTCAGTGATTACGTTCGACTTAGCTATGTTAAGGCGAAACAGATACAGCTTAAGTCTCCCGACGAGTTTTCCGACACCATTCTTCGTCTTGGTAGTTTCCACATTGCGCTGAACTTTCTTTCCATCATTGGAAAGAAGTATCAAGGTTCTGGTCTGCATGATCTGTTAATAGAATCTGGAGTGTATGCCGCCGGGACCACATCTGCACTGTTGGCTGGTCGATCTTACAATCGCGGAGTAAGGGCTCACAAACTGTGTTTTGAAGCTTTCTTTCGACAACTGTGGAAAGCTTTCTTGACATGGTGCAGCAGAAGAGAGCAAGCAGAAGGGAGACTTGTACATGTGGAGGATTTGGTGAGGACGATGCTCGCAGAATGCAGACAGCAAATAGATTCAAAGAACAGTGCTAGAGCCATTGAGAAGTTTGGAATCCTTCAAGAAGAACTTAAGTGATGAACTTAAGTCATGAAGTGGTTCAAGGAGTTCAAGGAGGAACAATGCGCTTCGTCGAAGCTTTTCACGTATTGGGAGGAGTATAACGCTATGGTTAATCTATTGTTACACTTCCTCCAAGCAGAAAGAACGGGAGACTGGAAGCTCCACCTCTCAGCTGTAGCAGCTATGACACCATATTTCTTTGCCATGGACCGGCAGAACTACGCGCGATGGCTCCCAGTTTACCTTGCCGACATGCATCAGATCGAGAGCAAGCATCCTAGAGTGTATGTTGGTTTTATGAGAGGAAATCACGTTGTCTGTCGATTCAGCCATCCTTTCTCTCAGGTTTCTACAGATACGGCTCTAGAACAATCAATAAATGCAGATTCGAAGGCGAAAGGAGGCATCGTCGGGATTTCAATGAGGCCCGCTGCTCTACGACGTTGGTTCTTGACGAGTCACGTGCGGGCAGCTATCACATTGTCACTGAAGAACATGTATGCAGTGGTAACAGAAGATCGTTTAGGTGCATCTCACAAAGAGTCTTCTAAAAACAGGGTTCTGAGGGATGAAGGGGATGTTCAGAAGTTGATAAACTGCTTTACGTCTAAGGTAATGACCGACCCTTTTTCTGATGAAGCAGGAGGAGAACTGTTCAATTTTGCTACCGGAGTACTTCTACCAACCAACCAACGTCGTAGATAATTTACTAAGCAGCACCGAGAAAGGCCGAGAGCAGATGGATGCGTTTGTTAAACAGCGTCTTGAGACAAGTGAAGTTAACTTCTGGGATCAAACCTAAAGGTTAAGTCTTTTAGCACCATGGCCAAGAAAACAAACGTGAAAGCAAATGACAAGGTCATCACAGTCAGCGCTGACCGAGATCTCTTTGGAAGACTACTGATTCCCGCAAATACCCGAGAGATCAATCTGAAGGAAGTGTTAAGTTACGAGCTGTCAGCAGTACCATTTGCATGTCCGCATCAAGATGGCAGTATCCGCAAGATCACCAAAAGTGTATTGGCTAAAATCCTTGAAAATCAAGTTGAAGTCCTACCTCGCCTTTCCCCCGCCTCAGCACTTGAAACAGTCCACAAACTAGATGGGATGGCAATAGTGCAGATGATGAGGTCCGCTGGGGCTAGCACCTTTGGCGAGCTGGCCTCCAAGTACTACACAGCCATCACAGCACCCTTAGCACAGAGTTCTTGTAAAGAGGTCCACATGGTGTTCGATCAATACTGGGAAACATCTATCAAGGGTGGAGAGCGCTCGCGAAGAGGAAGCTCAAGTTCACTGGAGGTGTACATACACGGTCCTTCCACGCCAATCCCCAAACAGTGGGCCAAGTACATTACAAACCCACAAAACAAGATCAACTTATGTGACTTCCTTACAAATACCATGTGCAGCCGCGGAAAAGAGCAGCTGGCAGATGGGAAGAAAATCGTCATTGGAGGTGGCTATAAAGACGGCGAGATTGCAGTTTCCATCTCAAACGGAGCGTTAGAATTCACTGAGCCACTTGCATGTTCCCATGAAGAGGCAGATACAAGATTGCTCTTGCATGCCAAGCATGCTTCAAGCTCCAGTTCACGGGTTATCATTCAGTCACCTGACACTGACGTGCTGGTTCTGTGCGCAACACACTTCGAAAGCATTGGCTGTGAGGAGCTTTGGTTCAAGACGGGTGTCCGAGATCACCTCCGTTATGTGCCGGTACATAGACTGAGTGAGAAGCTTGGCCAGAAATTGTGCAGGTGCCTCCCAGCATTCCATGCACTGACGGGGTGTGACACGACAAGTGCATTAGCCGGAGTATCAAAGAAGAAGGCGTGGGAAAGATTAAGCCGCAACGAAGTGCACCAGGACAAACTTGAATTGGTTGGACAGTCGGCTGCTTTTGATGAAGTATCCAGAGCAACGTGCGAAGCGTTCACCTGCTAATTATACCCTGCAGTGAAGAAGATATGTCATGTTTTGTCAGAAGCGACACAAGAGTGAACTCTTACCTCCTACTTCAGACAGTGTGCTCCAGCATGCAAGAAGAGTCAGCTACCAAGCCTTCATCTGGAGAAATGCTTTGGTAGCAAGACCACACCTACCCTCCCCAGAAGGAAATGGCTGGGAAAAGATCAACGGTATCTTGCAGCCTTGCTATATGACGAAAGCAGCAGCACCAAGCAGCCTCCTTGAACTTACCACCTGCCAATGTAAGAAGTCGGGGTGTCAAAGCAACTGTTCTTGTGTCCACCTCGGACTGTCTTGTACTGAAGCTTGTTTTTGCATGGCAAACATGGACCTGTGCAAAAATCCACATGGTGCATTCCTGGATGCAAGCGATGAATCTGAGGACGATTCTGACACTGAGACTGATTAAATGATTACAGAATGACTCTTACCAGTTTTCTTATATTCCAATGTACAATTGACCGGGATGCCTGTGGTGTCTCGCGGAACCCAAAATCTAAGCAGGAAGCGTAGTAAGGAGAAATGAAGTTTTTTCTTGCCCAAAAGATACATTAAGTTGCAGGTGAATTTGAATTTAATGACCTTAACACTCTGTAAAGTGTGCCGTACCAAGAAAAAAGTAAAGAGAACTGTCTACCAGTAATACAACGCCTGTTTTATTCGTCTTGTGTCATGTGGTAGGTCACGTGACCTAAGTTATCACCACAGTGGTATTTCTTGTATCCTCAGATAACGTTAACACAAACTTTAGAGTCATGCCGGGACACTTTTAGTAAAAAAAATCGTCAGAAAATGCCCACCAGCTTGTTAACCTCGCTTTCATGTGAGATTTACAGTGACGTCAGAAAACACCCCCTTAACTCAAAACCTATACCACAAATGGACCCTACGAACTACCTGGCGTTATTCAGGAGGTGTTGTTCTATCAAAATCCGTTATCAGACCTTTTCTGTGGTGATGGGAGAGCGAAACCCCATTTTTCCGGTCTCAGCTCCTGGACTAATTTTTGGGGTAAATACTTTAGAAAAGTCAAATTACAGAAGTATTGTAAGAGATCAGATCACAGGGTCCAGAGGAGATATGTTTGTCGTTAGAACATCAAAACCCGTCGAAACCGTCTGAAATAATAATATTTTGATCGCGTTGACGATCGCGTTACAGTTTCGTTACACATTCTGTACACCGCAAACCAAGAGACTGAGGGCTCGCAAGATCAGCTTACAGTATAAAATACGGAAAGGGAGGAAACCTGTACCACGTGACTTCGTTAGATGTGAACCGCAGCACTTGGTGACGGAAGTGAATTGGGACCGGAAACGCAAAAGCAACAGACCGTTACTAATTCGAGAATCAAAACATCAGCTGTGGAGGGAGTTTTAAAATAATGGCGGCTTCTCCCTTGAAAAGACCCGTTCCGTTGCGCGAAAAGCAGCCGGACGAGAAGAGATCCAAAGTATCGAACAGAGAAAAAGACATGTTTGTTTCTAAATGGTAAGATATCTGACCAGTTGGCTTTCGAACGTGAGCCACAAATTACCGTGTTTGATTTTTCCCTGATCGAACTTGACTATTTTACCTGCAGGCTTTCAATGAATTATCGAAGAGACGAACAAAACTTTATCTCCGTACAAGAAATACTCGACGACTATGTAAATAACAGCTCCGAAAAGGAAGATTTTCCATTGGAAGTCAAAGACCGGGCGATTATATTAAAGCAGGCCTATCCACAGGCGAGTAGAGTCCAGCGAAGAGTTAACGGTGGCCGAGTATGGCAGTACCCACTTTCAAAAACCTCAAGATTGGAAGAAGACCGTGTTAAATGGTAAGACTTGCCAGCTTTCACAAAAGAATTCCATTGGCTTTTATCTAGCTCTAGCGACGATTTCTTTGAGTGGATAAAAGTCCAGGCACAAGATCTATGCGAAGGCAGCCGAGTTTTAACTGAAGTAAAGATCTTTAAAACAGGACATTTGTTGTACACGTCAACAGTCAAAAAGTTGCAAAAGAAACCGTTGGTGTTTTCGAACTTGGGGCATCTTAAAATTACTTCAGATCTTGCGCACATTTACTTTACCACGTCATTTCCGTCACCATATGTTGCGGTGCACATCAAACGAAAGCTCTCTCTCGAAGCCGTAAATTTCGGTCGCCGAAAATGAATTTGAACGCTTTCTTATGCCGTTTTCCCACAGTATTTGGCAAATACATAACAATTCTAGATCACGTTAGTAAAATCAGGCAATTTAATTCAATTCCATTTGAGTTTCAGGGATTCGAAAATCGGCCCCAAATTAGTTTCCTCCCTTTCCGTATTTTATACTGTAAGCCGATCTTGCGAGCCCTCAGTCTCTTGGTTTGCGGTATACAGAATGTGTAACGAAACTGTAACGCGATCGTCAACGTAATCAAAATAACCCATTATTTCAGAAGTTTTCGACGGGTTTTGATGTTCTAACGACAAACATATCTCCTCTGGACCCTGTGATCAGATCATTTTATTTCAACTTCAATTTTTAAATTCTAAGAGGGAATATCGCTAAGACTTGAGCAAAATTGGAAATGGTCATGCATACAAAACCTTCCTTCATATTTTGTGTGTAGTTAGTCCTTGGGATGAAACTACTCACAGTGGCATTTGTTTGATTTCTAGAATCAGGATGGGGATGGGGATGGAAGTTTAGGCCTCAAAAAGCATTTTTGGCAACATTTTGCTCCTTAAAAATTGGAGTTTTGTTAGCAAATTATTTCAAGGAGCAGATCAACATGCAGTTAAAAATCTACTTATATCATCCTTCCTCTCAAACTAATGGTATCAGTTTTTCACCTTGCCCCATTCCCCCCCCCCCCCCCCCCCTCCTGGGGACCCCTAAGCCTTATAATTTACAAGGGTGAGAGACCTTTTTTTTGAAAAAGCTGAAAATAAATTATGTTCTAACAAACTTTCCTCTTCCTGGTATTCAAATTTTGATGAAAATCAATAGTGGATGTGAATATTTCACACTTTGTGAATCGTTTGATGCTAAAAATTCCACGGGCACTCCATACGCGTGTGCGTGCAGGCCAATCAATTTCAAATGTATATACCGAGACAAAATTTTGATTTTTCGTACTTTTTATTTGCGATTGTCTTTCTTTCAAATGATATTATAACGGCGGCTTCACGCAAGACCGTTAGAATATCTCCTATAGATTATATTTATCTAGGTTTGACAGTCAGACATTAAGCACATTGGCAGTTATCATTTTTCAAAAATCACAAGTTCTGGCAAATTACTGTCTTCGGGTAACTGGGTAAGAAAATTTATAACTAAACTGTCCAGCAAAGTTAACCGCCCTGAAGGGATCTATAATAGGTAACTTGAATCATACATACCACTGTAAACAAAGCTAGCAGTTCCA
>NC_090890.1:53271326-53286326 GCF_036669925.1 Montipora capricornis | reverse complement strand
GGCCTTTAGCATCGTGTTTACCTTCGTGGTCTGCGATGCATGACGTGTACGTGACATGCGCAAAAAAATGCGCAGTAGCAATGGGCGCGAACGTCCTTAAGGCCTAGTTTTACGTCGCGCTATCGTCGAATTTAATTCAGACGAATTTAATTCCAGGTCTTACTTTAAAAGAAATTCGATGGTAGAGCGTCGTCTAAAACAAGTTCAATTTGTCTGTTATATTAAATTCGTCCTAGACGCTTAAGAACACGGATAAAATATCTTTAAAGGTCTTTAAAGCGTCATCAGTTTATCTGTCGCACCAGCTTCGCGTCGAATGTACATTATTAATTATATCTCTGCTCAGGTATATTGCATTGATTCCCTCTGAGAAGTAAATTCGACCAAAATTCGACCCATTAATTTCGACGCGTAAAACCACGGTACAATTAATGTCGACGGAGGGACGAATTTAATTAATGGAATATAAATTCGTCTGAATTAAATTAGACGATAGCGCGACGTATCATGACTAGGCTAAAGTTTCCCTTGGCTTTTGCCAGTAAAAGGATAATCAGCGTTTAACTTTTTGAATGGCAAGCGTTGCTCTAGACAGCGTGAATTCTTGAGGATATTCTCATTGTTTGTTAGATTTACAAGGTTCTGAAATTTTTCGTGTTGTGTAAAAATATAGGGCCTTTGAAAATTAGAGATTGTAACATACCTCTTACTAACCGAGTTCGAGGTCCGTACTGTAGGTTACGGACCGAGTTTTTTCCCGTTGATTTATGGCCCAAGCGCGAAGCGCGCGGGCAATAAATCAACGGGAAAAAAACGAGGATCCGTAACTTAGAGTACGGACCGAGAAAACGAGGTTAGTAAGATATTTATTATATCTCTGAGGTAAACCGGCGCGCGGGCAAGGAAACTAGTCAAAGTGAAGCGGAAGGTTCAACTGCCACAAAGAATGCCGTGCCAAAATCCCAAAAACTACATCTTCTTGGCTGTTAAGTTTGAAATAGTTGCTTGCAAGATTCAAACAGTTTTCAGTACAAGTTTATGCAACAGAAATGACATGAAAAACTCGCTAGGTGATGTTTTGTCGAAATTTTAAATTTAGCGGGCTGTACAGCGGGCCGTACTGTAGAATACGGCCCGCTAATTTAGCCAATTACAGCGCGCGTACTATCTGAGAGATATAATAAAGTGCGTTATTAAATTCCGCTCACGGATGATATCCAACAATGCAACCAAATGTCGAAAATGAGATTATTCTTTCGCTTCTTCTTTTGCCCGACTATAATGGTGAATTGTGAAAGGTTCTTAGAAGGACTCGCTTCTCTACTCCTCTCGCGTTGTACGTTTTTTCAATGTAACGAGCAAGGTTTTCTGACTTTAAAGCCATTAACTTGTCTTCCAGCTTCCGTTGCAGCTTTAAAACTTTCATATTGTATGTTTCCTTCATATGTATTTTTCGTCCGCAACTTTACGATAGAAACAGTGCTTCGTTGATATTTCAATAGCCGGCATTTCTGTGCGAATTGCACCAGCGGTTCAACAATAGCACTGTTCAAACGGATGCTTGTCATTAAAATCAACCGATCAGATATCTCTTAATTTTCCAAGTCTGGGAGATTCCCCTCCCCTTTCAGACATTTTCCATTTTAGAGATTCCCCCCGTTTCGAGATTCCTTATTTTAGAGATTCCCCCCTTTTGAAGATTCCCTCTTTTAGAGATTCTCCCCTTTTAGAAATTCCTCCTTTTAGAAATTCCCCATTGTAGAGATTCCCCCTTTTAGAGATTCCGCGTTTTAGTAATTCCCCCTTTTAGAGATTCCTCATTTTAGAGATTTCCCGTTTTAGAGATTCCCCGTTTTAGAGATTCCTCATTTTAGAGATTCCCCGTTTTAGTAATTCCCCCTTTTAGAGATTCCCCGTTCCCCATTCCCTCTTTCAGAACTAGCCGCTGTTCGATTACAGTGATAAATAACAAAGGTCAATGAAATTGACACGTCACAGGCGTTATGGTTTTCTTAATTTAGCGCGAGTGGCCGTATTAACGGGGTAAAATTATAGAGGATTCTACTGCTTGGGATTTAAAATTGTGACCGTTGGGCTTATTAACGAGTGGCTGCAATAACGAGGTGACCGTATTACCGAGGTGGCCTTAAGGAAGGGTTCCAATGTATGTTTACAATTTTTAAGAATTTAAAAACTAGACATGAAGTGAAACTTACATTGTTTTGTTTTACTAAGGTTGGTCCCCCTTTTAGAGATTCCCCGTTCCCCATTCCCTCTTTGAGAACATGCCGCTGTTCGATTACAGTGATAAATAACAAAGGTCAATGAAATTGACACGTCACAGGCGTTATGGTTTTCTTAATTTAGCGCGAGTGGCCGTATTAACGGGGTAAAATTATAGAGGATTCTACTGCTTGGGATTTAAAATTGTGACCGTTGGGCTTATTAACGAGTGGCTGCAATAACGAGGTGACCGTATTACCGAGGTGGCCTTAAGGAAGGGTTCCAATGTATGTTTACAATTTTTAAGAATTTAAAAACTAGACATGAAGTGAAACTTACATTGTTTTGTTTTACTAAGGCTGGGGGACTACTACTATTTTTGTAAATGTAACAAAAATTTACATAATATTAAAAATTCACTAATTAAAAAATTACTAATAATTGATTGATAAAAAAAATGGAAAAAGGAGCAAAAAAAATATTATTATTATAGAAGAAGGTTTCTTATACAGTGCTTTCCATACTTTCATTTCTAGATTACTTCAAAACAATAACATAACTCAACTCCCAGAAAACATGTTCTCAGGACTTACTAATCTACGATGGCTGTAAGTTTATTGCTCCGTAAAAACTGTCAAAAATTTATACAGCTATGTGCTGGTCACCGCACATAGATTTGTTTGAGTCACATAAGAGGCTGTCCGTGTTAGAATCGACCACTCGATTTGGATCAAAATTTACCCATAGAGTAAAGCTGATATAGGATATCAGAAAATGAATTTCTTTCGTTCTTATTCTCTATGGTACTTTGAATAAGATATTGAGGTAAATTTCATCGATTCCAGGAAACACCAAAATAGGTCTTTCGCGAAGCCGAAATTTGCTGGTACTTATCGGAACGATTCCGTATTCACAAAATATACGTACGACAAAGTACTTTAACTCACAGCTAAAACCAAACCAAAGTAACTTAATACTAAAACAAACGCACCAGAAAAAAAAAAACACCACTTGCAAGAAACGAGCAAAGTGAGTCAGGAACAACCCGGATTTTTCAAAAATTGACTTATCCGGTAAACCCGTAGTATTACGATAGTTCCTATCAACCACGAAATAATAACGTTTGGATATCGAGCATGCGGAGAGTTGCAGATGAAATGTTTTTCACAAATCCCCTACTTGGTTAGCTAACCGAATGTCGCCTGTCTTATTATGGGTGTGTTGGCTAAAACCTTACCTGAGACTGTTTATCGCTCTACACCCTGCAAGATCACTTTTTTGACGATCACTTCCCTTTGCACTAAATGCCAAGATTACTGGACTCGTGCAAAGAAAGATATGGATTTATCGGCCGCTTTCCTTTTGGGCAAAATAAAGTGTATCAACGAGGGCCCTTTGGACGAGTGAACGCGGTCATATTTAGCAATTATTGAATGAGGCTGAGTAGGATATGAAGAATTCTGCAGGTCGAGGAGGGTGTTCAAAGGGGATTTACACTCTGTTTGGAGAAACGCCACAAGTGGGATCATGCGTGTTCCAATAAATTACGACTGGCTCCTTTGCCAAGCGGTTTAAATTTTGGACTGATTTCATGTAAAAATTAAGGGCCCACAGACGGAAGTGAAATGTTACTTCCAGTGACTGACGCCATCATATCGTGAGCTGACCAGAAAACCCACTTACCAACCTGGAAAATTTGATAACAATCTCTTCATTGTTGTTTGCATCAAAGGCTTTTTCCTCGCCCTTCCTCGCTCTCGTTCTCAGAACAACTGCGCATGCGTAAACGAACTGACTTCCGGTTTGAGAAAAAGCTAAACTTGCGGTCGTGTTAAAATTTAATTATTATTATTTTTTAACATGGCACGTTTCATGCCCAAGTACAAAATATAGCTAAGCATTGTGTTTTTTTGCATTTCTCCAATTCTCAATCAAACGTAGAAGTACTGCCTCACAACTGTAACCCAGTCTATACGCAGACAGGAACGGTGACAAAACCGAACTAAAATAATCATAGAGTTGGTGTGCAAGAAGACACGTCTCAAAAACTTTACCCATAGTAACTAGAATCGGCACTGGCCGGTAGTTAGACTTAACATGAGGAGCGTCTTTTTTGAAGATGGGGCAGACTTCGGCCGGCTTCCAAGCAGCCGGCACAGAGCCGGAGTCAATGATCTTGTTGACAAGAACAGATAGCGGATAAGCAAGAACATCAGCACCATCCAGCAATGTTCTTGGCGGTATCTTATCATAGCCAGTTGCTTTTTATTATTATTATTTTAATTTTTTTATCAAGTGACTTACTTATAAGTTCGACCTCAGATGGACATGCTTGACCATTTGCCAAAATTTATTGGGGTTGCCTTTGGCATTTGCGGCGGTGGTGCGAAAATACTTAGATACAGCCTTACGCTTGTATCCGTCCCAATGTAGCCGGCACTTAGACTTGTTGTAATAGCGCTTTATTTTTTGCGTTTCGTAATTGCCTCGAGTAGCTTACGTGTCATAAATGGTACGTGCTCACGATTTGTTGTTCTACGTTTCATTGGCGCGTGGTCATCGAGCAAACTTGATAACAGGTAGCTGCAAGGCTAATAGATGTCGTCAATGTTCTGAAATAAATTTATTTGAAATTATCTCCTGCCATTTTAATCGCCTCCAACAGTGTGTTGTTGCGGTCAGCGGTAATGATTAGCAGACAATTAAGCAATAGACCACAAGTTTCTGTAGTTTATAGGCTGATAAACCACACGGGATGTTGGAAGAACACGAGACGAATCGTAAAACTAAAGCAATTGGCTAATTAGTTTAGACACACAATTGAAAACCGCTCTAAAACAAATACCAAAGTAATTATTTCGACCAATCACAGCGGATTCAAACAGCGCAGTGAACTAATTCAAATTCCTAGCAATTCCATGAAACTTAAAGCGCGGAAAAAATCGCGCGTGCAAGTCGCGATTGGTTTGGTTTTCCTTTTTATTGGTTGATGCACCGGCGTGAGATTTTTAAACCAATCACTAAGCGTAGCAATCGCAATCACGTAATTACTTTCTGGAGTCATTTGAAAACTGCTCTAGAGTATTTTGATGTGTGTATACATTTTGTAAATCTGGGGTTATTCCGTCCATGGTCTTGACATTTAATGAGCTTTTACTCACTGCCAATCCATATCCACTGGACATTGTAGCACTGAGCGAAACCTGGCTTAGAGACCAACCGCAGTTATTGGACTGTATTTCTATCCCTGGCTTTGTTAGGGAATTCCGGAACAGAGTATGTATAAGAGGAGGTGGTGTCGGTGTTTATATTAAGGAAAATATCAATTATAAGCGCCTTCGTGACATTGAAAATGCCCACCCAGAACTTAAACACCTATGGATAGAGGTGCCTGGCCGCAAAAAGTATAGTAGGGCTCTTGTAGGTGTGATCTATAATTCCGAGCGCATGCTCAGTCCTTCCGGTTGTTCGGAATAGTTTAGAGAACTTACTTGGATACCTGACTGTGTGCTGGGATGGCATGTTAATGCTTACAGGAGACATCAACATCGATATGCTTCGTCCTTCTGACCATCTAACAAAATGGTATTAGGGTATACTGGATATGGTCGAGCTTACAAAGATTGTGAAACCGCCCACATGTGTTACAAGGACGTCTGAAACCCTAATTGATCAGTTGATCATTAACCATCCGCAAATGGTGACCAACACTGGTATAATTCTATTTTGTATTGTAAGTGACCACGATGACATCTACGCATGCGTCAATGTACGGCTCCCTCGGTTCCAGCCTCGTTATAAGTTTATCCGGGAAATTACGAACTTTAACAGTACGTGTTTAAAGAGGACTTTTCTACTCTTCCTCTGTCTATTATATCCTACTCAGATGATCCAGACGAACAACTAGAGACACTGAATACACTAATTTTCGAGTGCCTCGAGAGACACGCGACCACCTGCCCCATGGATGAAGGACCCAATGATAGAGGAACTCCAGAAGAAACGATAATCGCTATGCCATGAAAAGGAGAGAGATCACGCTTATGGTGTTAGCCGATTTCTCGAAGGCTTTTGACACCATATCCTTTAGCGCGACCATGCCCTTTAGCGCGATCAATTAATCACAAACGTCATTCACGGAATGCACGGTACGCTAATTTTAATGCTATTTGCCCTAAATATAAAAGAGAAACCGAAGGTGGACGCACATTTGCAGTATCCGCTTCAAGATTCTGGAATAATGTACCCTTATCTATTAGGAAGGTGGATTCTGTAGCCTGTTTTACATCATTTTCAGATTTAGTAATTGAGTTTTATATGATCATTATTCGATTATTTGAATCACATGTTTTTATTCATATATTCATAATTTTAAGTGATGTTCTATTTTTAACTTGTCATTAGTTGATTAAATCTGGGCCACAAGTTTATTAGCCTGTGGCTATTACGTGCTACCCTGTATAAATAAAGTCTTTATTATTATTATTATTATTATTATTATTATTATTATTATTATTATTATTATTATTATTATTATTATTATTATTATTATTATTATCGTGAAGTTCTACAAGCTCGGTTTCTCAAAACCCTTTCTCAAGTGGTTCCTGAGCTATCTATCTGAACGCTCCCAGTTCGTGCAGATCGGCAATAGGAAGTACTCGTACCATTCATCTCTGTATGGCGTTCCACAGGGGTCCATTCTGGGGCCGATGATATTTAACGTATGTGTGTCAGATTTACAGGAGGTCACTCCACCATCGATGGAATGCGTCCAGTATGCGGACGACACCTCACTGTACAGCCACTTTAATGTTAAGGAGTTAGACTCAAGAGCTGTGGACATGAATGAGACTCTTGCAAGTATCACAAACTGGTCCCAGGACTCTATCCAACAACAACAACAACAACTTTATTTCGCATTTTAGTGGTTTACATACATAATTGACACTGCCCGAAAATAGCATTTATAAGAAAGGTCACTGAATCACTACTTTTGTACTTAACTGAAACATAGAAAAAGGCAATTGATGATGGCAATAAAGTTGGTGTTCTTTTTGTCGACTTTAAGAAGGCATTTGACACTGTCGATCATGTCATCCTTAAATCCAAATTGTCAGACTAAGGAGTCTCTGGTGTATTCCACGAGTGGCTTGCAAGCTACCTTCAAAAAAGATCCCAATATGTCAATATCAACGGCGGAAGATCAAAGCTACGTCAAATTGCCATCGGTGTTCCCCAAGGTTCTCTACTGGGACCCAGACTCTTTGCAATATATGTCAACGACTTACCAAATTCGTGCGAAATCTGATGTATCCATATGTTTGCAGATGACACTGCGATCTATTACATTGGGAAATAGGTCGAAGAAACTATTGATGCGTTAAACCACATTTTAAACGACTTCAGAGTATGGTGCTGTAAGAATCATCTGACTGTTCACACTGGAATAACTGGGGCTATGCTGATTTCCAGCCATGCTTTTGTTGGTCCATTAAGACCTCTTATGTTCGGAAATTCTTACATTCACTTCACCACTAAATCCACTTGCTTAGGGGTTGAAATCGACTATAAACTGAACTGGAAACCCAGTTAAAGCACTGCACACTAAGTTTGGAGGAAAGCTAAAATTTCTGAAAAAGTTTAAACCCCTTCCCTCAAGTGTCTTGGAAGAAATATATTTCAAAGGGATTGTACTAAGCATCACTTACTGCATCGCTATTTGGGGATCTTGCTCACCATCTACAATTTATACTTTGGAACATTTGCACCTGAAAGCAGCCAAACTAGTCCACAAACTCCCTACCGAAACTCCTGACACTGACGTTCTTGACCTTGTAAAATGGAAACCACTAGTCTATATTTACAAGCGTAGGCTCGTTTCTATAATGTACCAGGTCTATTATAATAGTTTTCCTGATCAATTCACAGCCCTATTCGAAACACGCAACACCAATACTAATTATAATTTAAGGCGTATTAATCACTTCTCGCATGTACGGTACAATAGGAACATTGGTAGAAATAGTGTAAGGTATAGAGGGCCCATTGTTTGGAATCCTATCAACTTTGTAAACAAAAGCTTAGACAGGCCTGAAAGATACCGGAACAAATTCAATTCGAAAAAGAGGCCAGTCTGATAATATCAAAAAAATCAGATTCTTTATATTTTTAGTTTTTAAAATTTAGAAGTTTATATTATTTTCATTTAAGGTTTTATAAATATAGATTTTTATTAAGTTGTTGGCAGGTCCACACCAGCCTTCAGATTGCCGCAAACTGACCTGCCTTAACAAATAGTATATGTACGTATGTATGTATGTATGTATGTATGTATGTATGTATGTAGCTAATCGGGGCGTGCAGTGACATCGATTTATTAAGAGTCTAGAACAAGATATGAATGAAAAGGTTAATACATCACATGAATAAATACTTAAGTAGATAAAATAAATAAAATAAATAAATAGATCAATAAACATGCAAAATTAACTATTTCAGGCACAAGGAGCAATTAACACAGGAAGGCATGTCATAAACCGCGTGTTATTTGAAGAAGAGATGCCGAATAGTGTACTATGGATTTTTCTCTTAAACTGGTTGCGAGTAAGTTTACGTGTAGTGGTACTCAGCGCCAATAAAGAGGAAACACTGCGTTAACTCAAAGGTTTAAAAAAACGACAACATAAAGCAATGTCGAGCACGTGGAACAGACATCCAGACGAGCATGCGCAGCGCTAAAAACCGCTGAATACAATGTAAATAATGTAGTGACGTGGTTGCCTCCTAGCGGTCTCCCTAGCACCTAGGCACAGAAGTAAACAGAATATGCGTGCAAAGTAAACGACTAAATATAGGAACGTACCGAACCTGAAATTAAACTGGTAATCCACACTAAAGGTTCATAACTTTAAAATCTCATCAAATATTAACTTACCTTATTCTTTGTTATTTTTGCACTCTTTCCAAGTATAAATTTCTGTGTTGGCCATATCAAACGCATAAAAACAACCGAAAACAACCGAAAACAAGCTTGATCTCGAGTGCACGCTTCGAACACGATGAGCGCCATTTTGTCTCGTCCCAGTCCCCACCGCGCCAATTCTCTGCCTCATTGATCCATGACCACCTTGCACGGCAGTTTGTGAGAGAACAAGCACGGTAACCCCAGATTTTTTGTTTTTCAAGTATTTGCTAAGAACATTCTATTAAAGAACATATTTGAAGAAGAAAAAAATTTTGATAGTAGAACATGATTTTTTTTCGAAAATAGTTCCGTATTGGGTGTATTTTGGCCAAGGCGAGGACTTCAAGCTAACCGCGGAACTGTCCGAAAAAGTGCAATATTACCACAACCAGACAATCAAAAACGGCTTAAATGAAGCAATACTGCTAGCTTATGCAAATAAAAAAAGCTTTACCGTCAAGAAAAAAAATTGTGTCTTTCAAGTAACCAGCACTTAAGAGCCATTTTCCGAGAAAATCGAAAATCGCAAGACACTCGTAAAAAAATCGATTTTTTTTTTCTTTTGTCAAAACATCCCTTTTAGTGACCTAATTCAAGAAAAAATAGTTTTGGGTTCAAGCGATTCATTGTACGGGAGAAATAACAAAAAGTTTGAAAAATCGATTTATGGCTGGTTTTTCGCGCTTAAAAACAACAGAATCCGATCTCAACTTCGAGAAAACGGTGAACGCATAAGAAACAATCCCTAACATCGAAACTTCAGGCGAATTTTATTTCGTTCTTAATCTTTGAAGCCCTAAAAGAAAATTTGAAGAAATAAGTTTTTTACATTTACAATCGACAAGTTTAAAAAGGACATATTTGTGTCTCTTGAAATGTTAGAAAATGAAAGCGAACTTTAACTGTTGAAAAAGCCCTCTGGTATATGCCGCTTCCTAGTAAAACCCATATAGAATAAAGCCTTGGCTATTGAAGTAAATTACGGGAAAGTTTTAGCTCTGGGAATGAAATACAGCCCTGACACTGGAGTAAGCAATTTGAGAATTTCATTTAATAAAATGTATGCAAATTAGACGGCCCGCTGAAGGAATTCATACTAAACAAAGTTTAGTGCAAAAGGACTACTTACTGTTGCTAGTAATATGTTTTTACAGTGAAAATGTTATTTCTAGCTTTCAGCTGTGTTGGTGAGAGCCGTAAATAACTTTTTATATGACGACTGAAAAACGTTTGTTCAGCCACATTGCCGCAGCGAAATCATTGAGATCGCAATTCGAACTGAAACTGTCATCGCTTGATGAAACTCCGTTACCACAATGGTAAAATAGTTTTCTTCAGGGGAAAAAAAGCAGAATTAAAATGCATTCGAAACCGTTGACTTCGATTTTGAATTTGTTTAGTTAAGATTTCAAGCCACCACAAGGTCTAATGACTTCTACTGACCCACGAATCGGTAACATATGCCAAGGTCACGTTAGCAAACTGTCACGAAATACTCAATAGCTTCTGTTTTCGGTCTTTGTTTTGTTGGTAAAAAATACATACAATTTTCACAGAACAGACCTTCTTGCTTAATTTGATTTATATATTTGTATTGGTCCAGACACATGCATATGCTGACTTGTTGTAAAAGACATTCATCACAGTTTTTGATTCAGAGTGAAGGTATAATATTTCCCAAAATATTTCAAACACAAATGTTTCCTTAATAAGTTCGTTATTCCCGAATTTACCACCTTGCAACAATCCCTACAGCAAAATAAAAAAGCATAAAATTCAACTTTATAGCTTGCTATAGTTTTGTTTCGGATTTGTTTTTTATCATTTTTCCCCCGAAACCAGGATCCCTAGCCAGGTAACTAGAAATTCTCAGTTTCATTTAGAGCTTGTTCACAACACAACTTCAAACTTGAGTGTGCTTATCGCATCCTTGAAACCTTCGAGACCTCCTCAAAATTGTTGAAAAGCCTATTGAGGCTAATAATAATCTTTGAGTTAAATTTGACCAATTCACGCCGCGAGCGCGAGAAAAAGAGAACCACTCCGCAGGGCTGAATACGCGATGTGGAGTGTTATAAAATTCCACATTCTCGCGCGTAACGCTTTCTCTAGAGACCTCTAGAAATGTTGTTTAGTGAAGAAAAACAAAGTTATCTTTGGTTAACTCAGAGAACTTGCAGAAATACCTCCAGCCTGCATAACAGGCGCTTTATCAGGGGCACCCAACGACGGTTTCCCCCGAATTACATTGAAAAGACTTTTTAGGCTATCCAGAGTACTTTTAGATCTCTAGAAATGTTTTCTAAGTGGCGCTAAGAAATTTATATTTGTTCGGGCATCCTAGGGTAACTTGAGTCTTTTCGAAGTTACGAGGGCTTCAGTGTTATTTTCCCGAACATTTTAGCAGCAATTCAAAGTTTTCCGAAAGTGATAGTTTTTCGGTTCCTTTCTGCATGGCATTTTCGATTCCGAAAATTTTAGGCTTCCTTTCTCTACGAAAAACAACCTAACCTGGGGAGTGAAATGGGAAAAATGAACTTCAGAAAATCGGAGGGAATTTATTACATAAGCTTCGAAAATTGTGTACATGAATGGAACGGTCATCTAGAAATTTTTAGCCTTCCTCAAGCTATAGAAAATCCTAGGCAATGTTTGCTTCTCCGAACAGATATTTCACAGGGTGCCCCTGCTTTATGAGCTAGGCTAGGCGAAAGCGGCATTTTGCGCGAGGCGCGAAACGCGACGAGGGGAGGAAAAAATGAAGCTTTATCTTTCTTTATCCCTCGTCTCGCGCTTCGAACTCGTTTCGCGCTTTGAGCAAATGCCGCGTTCGCCTCGCTTGGCTCATAAAGCACCTGTTATGCAGGCTAGAATACCTCTTCACATTTATAAGATAAGGTGTCATTGATTTGTTAGAGCGGGGAGAGACATTTATAACGTGCAAATAGTCACGAACTGAAAGGTAACTGACTGATTTGTAACAAGGACTCAGCCTGACAAACAAGAAATGATCTCACTCTCCTAAAAGGAACGCTCTTTTAAACATAAACAAACTTCAAAAATAAGCAAAGAAAGCAAAACAATGAACAAAATAGATTTTTTCTTGACTTAGTTATTCCGGCGAGAACAAATGGTGAATGATTCACTTCTGGAAGCAGCCTCTGAGGAGAAGTGAGAACACCGTTTAGGCAGAACTCTGCACTTTGCGTACTTTACTAGCCTGTTCACAGACTCTCTTCATTTTTAGATGCTCGTATAAAAAAAAGCGCGTTCCGCCCTCTCTCACGGGCAATCGCTTATCTTGTGCGCGCACCAAATTCCCAAAACAGAAAAAACGTCTGTGAGCAGGGTAGCATTTCGTAATACTAGACGGGAATAATTCAATTAAAATGAAATCGTAGAGGCACGTGCAATATTAAGTTGCGAAACACTTCGTGACAATATATGAATTTTATTCCAGGAGCATTTGACCTGGAAATGTTATATTAATATTGTTCCCAGAGTCAAATATTTCTACACTGATGATCTATAAACAGACGTAGGGTTGTACATTTTTTCATTGGGACAGCTGTAATTGTTTCTTAATCTGTTTACAATGTGTACAAAGTATAGTACGTACAGTCGTATGTGACAAGCTAGCGTGACCAATCTCTGCGCGTTTGTTAAATTATGCGTCATATGATCTTGTTATCCCGTCTAGTATCTGATTTGTTCGCTCAATAAGAGTAATACTCACCTTGTTAACTGTGTGGTTTGAGCAGTGGTTAATTTTCATCATTGTATGTTATTTTCGGACCAAAACATAATCGGGTTTCTATGGGTTTCATTATTACAGAAGCGTCTGATGACGCGTAATAAGCGCTGCGTGGGAATCAAGCGCTGAAGTTGCTGGACACATTTTGGTCGAAATCAGTTATGGATGAGTTGCCACAAACAGATTAAGAGATGGATTTAACTTCTCTCACAACAAGCAATGGTAAGTTGTTCGTTCAACAAAACTTTGCGTTAAAAATATGAATTCATTCAGCGGGCCGTCTAATTTGCATACGTTTTATTTACTCAGATACTCAAATTGCTTACTTTAGTGTGAGAACTGTATTGGATTCCCAGAGCTAAAACTTTCCAGTAACTTAGTTCAATAGCCAAGGTTTTATTCTATATGGGTTTTACAAGGAAGCGGCATATACCAGAGGGCTTTTACAACAGTTAAAGTTCGCCTTCATTTATTAACATTTCCAGAGATACAAATTTGACCTTTTTAAACTTGTCGATTGTAATTGTTAAAAACTTCTTTCTTCAAATTTTCTTTCATAAAATTAAAGAGTAAGTATGTAATAGTTCTCGGCTGAAGTTTTGATGTGAGGGATTGTTTCTTATGCGTTCAACGTTTTCTCGAAGTTGCGGTCGGATTCCGTTGTTTTGAGTACGAAAAACCAGCAAAAAATCGATTTTCCAAACTTTTAGTAATTTCTCCCGTACAATGAATCGCTTGAACCCAAAACTATTTTTTCTTGAATTAGGGTACTAAAAGGGATGTTTTGGCAAAAGAAAAAAAAATTCGATTTTTTCACGAGTGTCTTGCGATTTTCGATTTTCTGGGAAAATGGCTCTTAATTCTCTATGAAGGTGATTCGAATTTTTAACGCGCAACCAGTAAAATACCCCATTTTAAGAGCCTGCTGACGCGTAAACAAGTACGGTGACCCCATTTTTTTATTGCATTTTTTACATGTTCATATCATGAATGTTAACTATGTCAAGTTACAAAAAAAGTTTGATAATAGAACAATTTCAAAGGAATTACCGTTCTCGTTGGCATCTTCGTCATCCTTGCGTAAGTTTCCTATTGTGACATGTCGTGGTTGACCTATTAGGGAGCGTGACGGGAATGGGAACGTCATCTCTTATTTTAATCGCTTCGTGGCTATTTCAATCTTTTTAATATGACAACGGTGTGGTAGTTCCTCAAAGATGACACTCGTTGGAACGGCACTTAATTTAGGGAAGAAAATGAAAATTTATCATCAAGTGCTGACGTCTTGATAAAACCTCAAATTTGGCTATTTCACGTTGTTGTTTTGCTGACGACGGCAAAGAAATGGACACAAGTGAAAAACGCACGTGCAGGGCGTGCAAAGCTTTTTTTTTGGCTCATTAAATATGCAAATTTGTGACGTTCTTGTAGCTGTCGCCGTTGTCATTGCTTAAGCTCCCTAATGTTCCAGAACAAAAGCTTTTTGTGTCGGAACAACAGGTCAACCATGATACGTCACAATTACGGCGGCGCCCAGGAAAAATTCCTTTTTTTTAAAATTGGAAACAAACTGCTTTGATTGGGAAAAAAAAAGTTGAATATTTTTAATTGTTAACATTATGTTTTGTGGTTTAAGGTTATTTTGTTGTTTTAGTGGAGGTTCCTTTAAGGTGGGGGTACACGTGAATTTAAAGGGCATTTTAAGAGGTTTAAAGAAGGGACAAAAGAAAGAAAATTATTTTTGGAACACCAACAGACAGTTGAACCCAACCCAAGAGCACACCAGGTTGGTAGGGGATTCTTTGGGTGTCCATATATCAATTTTCAAACTACATCAAATCTTAACTATTTCTTATTTCTCCAAATTTTACTACTATTTTGAGAAAAACTATCCCCTCCAAAATTTAAAAATTTACAAAACACCCAAAACATTGATTTGTGTTTTGAGCATTGGTTTTTGTATTGATTGAAACGCGAAGGAGATATTTCCATTAAACCGATTTAAGAGGCTTTCATGTGTACCCCCGCCTTAAGAGCAGGCCGGAAGAAAATTTAA